>NC_091467.1:7402545-7507545 GCF_027789765.1 Dendropsophus ebraccatus
GGCAGTCCCATAATGTAGGGGCAGTCCCATAATGTAGCGGCAGTCCCGGCATGTAGGGGCAGTCCCGGCATGTAGCGGCAGTCCCGACATGTAGCGGCAGTCCTGACATGTAGCGGCAGTCCCGACATGTAGCGGCAGTCCCGACATGTAGCGGCAGTCCCGACATGTAGCGGCAGTCCCGACATGTAGCGGCAGACCCATAATGTAGCTGCAGTCCTGACATGTAGCGGCAGTCCTGGCATGTAACCTTCTGAACTGAGTAAGGGCCCTAATACATGGAGCGAAAATTGTCCGAATCAGGACGCTATCGCTCTGAGAGGACACTGGGGAACATGATCTGGTAGTATATATCACAGACAAGGCCTGAGGACACCGGGGGACCTTAATCAGGTAGTATATATCTTTATTGTTTACTATATACAGCAAGGATTGCACACACATCACTAATGATATACTGTATATATACACATAGGGGGGGAAATTTATCAAACATGGTGTAAAATGAAACTTGCTCAGTTGCCCCTAGCAACCAATCAGATTCCACCTTTTATTACTCACATTCTAAGTAGGTGGAATCTGATTGGTTGCTAGGGGCAACTGAGCCAATTCTTCTTTACACCAGTTTGATAAATCTCCTCCATAGCTTTTGCTGCATCATAAAAGAGCCATGTAGTAGGCTCTCTAAGCGAGCTCCATTCTACCAGATTGGCGCTCGCTTCTGCGGAATATCAGGCCGTGTAATACGGCCTTAAAAGTGGCCGTATGCTTCCAATAACTGCTGGCTGAACAATCCTTCAGCTGACAATTATCTGTCCCATCCGGTCCCGTCCTCCCCATACACAGAAATTTGGCACATCTGAGTGTTCCTGTGTTCTCTATGAGAGGGGAAAGCCATAGCCATACAGATCTGATGCCGGCTTATCTCTCTGAGAACAAAGAGGTTGGGCGTTGATTTTCCATCAAGCTCGACCCCCTATGTCCACTGATATCATCTGTCAGAGGACTGTCCAGAGAGCCCCATACACCTTACACTGATGGCCGAACCCACCAGGAGCAACAGGTACCACCAACAAAAGAGTAACATGTATGGGGACCTTAAATTGTTGCTAAAATATTTCAGCATTTGGGGCCCCACCTTTAACTTCGCCCAGGGCCACATCTAGTCTAAAACCGGCCCTGCTTGTGAGTACACTATGGTGTAGGTCGTGTCTAACCACATGTGAGCTCCCGCAATGCACTGCTCAATTGTAACAGGAAACGTTGGATTATGTACAGTACAGTCTATGGAGGATGGGCAGATGTTACAGGATGACTTAGGGCCCTATTCCACGGGACGATTATCGTTCAGATTATCGTTAAATCGTTCGAATCTGAACGATAATCGTTCGGTTGAAATGCAGTTAACGATTAACGACCGAACGAGAAATCGTTGATCGTTTAATAAGACCTGGACCTATTTTTATCGTTGCTCGTTCGCAAATCGTTCGCATTGAATAAGACATCGTTCGGTCGTTCTCAATAGATACGAACGCAATAGCGAATAAATAGCGAAGAGAAACGATCGCAATTACGATCATAAGTACCGATTATCGTTCCATGGAAATGAGTGAACGTTTTCAGGTCTTTCGCAATAGCGGTCGTTTGAGATCGTTAATCGTTAACGATTATCCAAACGATAATCGTCCCGTGGAATAGGGCCCTTAGACACACTGAGTGTTTGGGCGTCCACTTGGCAAATGAGGTTCAATGTGGATAAATGTAAAGTTATGCACCTGGGTACTAATAACCCACATGCATCATATGTCCTGGGGGGAGTTATTCTGGGAGAGTCGCTGATGAAGGATCTGGGTATACTTGTAGATAATAGACTACAGAACAGTACACAATGTCAGGCAGCTGCTTCTAAGGCCAGCAGGATATTGTCATGTATATAACAAGCCTGGACTCTGGGGACAGGGATATAATATTACCGCTTTATAAAGCCTTGGTGCGGCCCCATCTGGAGTATGCCGTCCAGTTTTGGAACCAGATTCATAAAAAGGACGTTCTACAGCTGGAGAGGGTACAAAGACGGGCAACTAAACTAATAAGGGGAATGGAGCATCTTAGTTATGAGGAGAGATTAAAAGAATTACATTTGTTTAGTCTGGAGAAGAGACGTTTAAGGGGAGATATGATTAATTTATTTAAATATATAAATGGCCCCTACAAGAGATATGGGGAAAAGATGTTCCAGGTAAAACCCCCTCAAAGGACAAGGGGGCACTGCCTCCGCCCGGAGAGACAAGGGGGCGCTGCCTCCGCCTGGAGAGACAAGGGAGCACTGCCTCCACCTGGAGAGACAAGGGGGCACTGCCTCCGCCTGGAGAGACAAGGGGGCACTGCCTCCGCCTGGAGAGACAAGGGGGCACTGCCTCCGCCTGGAGAGACAAGGGGGCACTGCCTCCGCCTGGAGAGACAAGGGGGCACTGCCTCCGCCCGGAGAGACAAGGGGGCGCTGCCTCCGCCTGGAGAGACAAGGGAGCACTGCCTCCACCTGGAGAGACAAGGGGGCACTGCCTCCGCCTGGAGAGACAAGGGGGCACTGCCTCCGCCTGGAGAGACAAGAGGGCACTGCCTCCGCCTGGAGAGACAAGGGGGCACTGCCTCCGCCTGGAGAGACAAGGGGGCGCTGCCTCCGCCTGGAGAGACAAGGGGGCACTGCCTCCGCCTGGAGAGACAAGGGAGCGCTGCCTCCGCCTGGAGAGACAAGGGGGCATTGCCTGCGCCTGGAGAGACAAGAGGGCACTGCCTCCGCCTGGAGAGACAAGGGGGCACTGCCTCCGCCTGGAGAGACAAGGGGGCACTGCCTCCGCCTGGAGAGACAAGGGGGCACTGCCTCCGCCTGGAGAGACAAGGGGGCGCTGCCTCCGCCTGGAGAGACAAGGGGGCACTGCCTCCGCCTGGAGAGACAAGGGAGCGCTGCCTCCGCCTGGAGAGACAAGGGGGCATTGCCTGCGCCTGGAGAGACAAGAGGGCGCTGCCTCCGCCTGGAGAAAAAAAGGTTCAATCTCCGGAGGCGACAAGTCTTCTTTACCATGAGAACTGTGAATATGTGGAACAGTCACCACAGGATCTGGTCACAGCAAAAACAGTAGAGGGCTTCAAAACAGGGCTAGACAAGTTCTTAGACCAAAATAATATAAATGCATATGTATAGAACCTATCGCCCCTCCCCCTTCCCTGTATCCATCCCCTCCTTGGTTGAACTTGATGGACATGTGTCTTTTTTCAACCGTATTAACTATGAATACAGCTCTGGAGGTCCCCATAGTAGAAGACAGGTTCTCACTCACAATCAGTGCAATATGGTGACTGCCTATGGCAACCAATGGGATGGCTGCTTTTATTTTCAAACTGCAATGGAAATATAGAACCATAAACGTCTACGTCACCCGCCTGCCACCATTAACGTCTACGTCACCCGCCTGCCACCATAAACGTCTACGTCACCCGCCTGCCACCATAAACGTCTACGTCACCCGCCTGCCACCATAAATGTCTACGTCCCCACACCTGCCACCATAAACGTCTACGTCACCCGCCTGCCATCATAAACGTCTACGTCACCCGCCTGCCACCATAAATGTCTACATCACCCGCCTGCCACCATAAACGTCTACGTCCCCCGCCTGCCACCATAAACGTCTACGTCACCCGCCTGCCACCATAAACGTCTACGTCACCAGCCTGCCACCATAAACGTCTACGTCACCCGCCTGCCACCATAAACGTCTACGTCACCCGTCTGTCACCATAAACGTCTACGTCACCCGCCTGTCACCATAAACGTCTACGTCACCCGCCTGCCACCATAAACGTCTACGTCACCCGCCTGTCACCATAAACGTCTACGTCACCCGCCTGCCACCATAAACGTCTACGTCACCCGCCTGTCACCATAAACGTCTACGTCACCCGCCTGCCACCATAAATGTCTACGTCCCCGCACCTGCCACCATAAACGTCTACGTCACCCGCCTGCCACCATAAACGTCTACGTCACCCGTCTGCCACCATAAATGTCTACGCCCCCGCACCTGCCACCATAAACGTCTACGTCACCCGCCTGCCACCATAAACGTCTACGTCACCCGCCTGCCACCATAAATGTCTACGTCCCCGCACCTGCCACCATAAACGTCTACGTCACCCGCCTGCCACCATAAACGTCTACGTCACCCGCCTGCCACCATAAACGTCTACGTCACCCGCCTGCCACCATAAACGTCTACGTCACCTGCCTGCCACCATAAACGTCTACGTCACCCGCCTGCCACCATAAACGTCTACGTCCCCGCACCTGCCACCATAAACGTCTACGTCACCCGCCTGTCACCATAAACGTCTACGTCACCCGCCTGCCACCATAAACGTCTACGTCCCCGCACCTGCCACCATAAACGTCTACGTCACCCGCCTGCCACCATAAACGTCTACGTCCCCGCACCTGCCACCATAAACGTCTACGTCACCCGCCTGCCACCATAAACGTCTACGTCACCCGCCTGCCACCATAAACGTTTACGTCACCCGCCTGTCATAGACTTTAACCTTTAGGGTACAAACACACACACCGTTTAGGATGTATATTAACAACAAGACAAGAAGGACTGTGCCCTGCCCATATACACCCAGCATACAGGACAGGGGAAGTTATACTGTGCCCTGCCCATATACACCCAGCATACAGGACAGGAGAAGTTATACTGTGCCCTGCCCATATACACCCAGCATACAGGACAGGAGAAGTTATACTGTGCCCTGCCCATATACACCCAGCATACAGGACAGGAGAAGTTATACTGTGCCCTGCCCATATACACCCAGCATACAGGACAGGGGAAGTTATACTGTGCCCTGCCCATATACACCCAGCATACAGGACAGGAGAAGTTATACTGTGCCCTGCCCATATACACCCAGCATACAGGACAGGAGAAGTTATACTGTGCCCTGCCCATATACACCCAGCATACAGGACAGGAGAAGTTATACTGTGCCCTGCCCATATACACCCAGCATACAGGACAGGAGAAGTTATACTGTGCCCTGCCCATATACACCCAGCATACAGGAGAAGAGAAGTTATACTGTGCACCGAGGATTACACCCAGCATACAGGGCAGGAGAAGTGGTACTGTGCATTATGCAAAACCATGTAAATAGCTGATACCAGAACCCCATTATATATGTACCCCATTGCTGTTGCCCGGGTTGCTGGAACTGATGTTGAGGCTGCTGGTGGGTTTGTGGTTTTGGAGGCTACTTGTCTCGGTGGTCAGGAGCGGTAACACCCACCCCCGGACACACGGCAACCGCACACTAGTTTGGACAGGTGTGAGGTGCGGAGTGTGAGTGTAGGTGCGACGGTAGAAATGTCAGAGCCCCACTTTAAACAACTTCTAAACTTTACTTGAATAAGCGCTATCTTAGTGCAAACAGTTACACACAGTGCTCAGGTACTCAGTGCAAAAAATTATCAATACAATGGTAGATAGGTGAGTTGGTAGAAGAAACAGTAACAGGTGTCAGGGATGGGAGGGCCCTTGCCTAATGTACTATGCACTCTGCCAGGATGTGGTGAAGTGTTGAAAAGTGTTTGAGGAAACCTTGTACTCACGTATGGATGTGTCCCAGTTATCTCACTGCCTTCTGCCCCACAGTGTCAGGTGACCCGTCCTTTTGGGGTAGTACAAGTCCCACCTGTCATAGACTTTAACCTTTTGGATGTATATTAATAACAAGACGTCCCAGGACTCTGATCTGGGTGGAGCTGGCTTGTAGTGTCCTTCCTACTAAGCTGAGCATCTTGTCAGTAGAGAGCGGCTGAACTTGCGCTGTGTCCTACTTAGCTAGTCTGTCCTCGATGTAGGCAAGGATGAGGTGTCCCTTGTCTCCGGTTTCCCGAGGGGCCTTTTCTAGCAACCCATGAAGGGGGGAAGCTACTGTCAGGAACAGCTGAATACAGGTCCTGCCGGGCCTGAAGCTAGCCACTAACTGACTAAAGGAGAGAAAAATAGAAATGTATGTGCAGCTAGACCTAAGTGTTATCAGCAGCTGTGCTGTGTGAGAGTGACATCTAGTGGTTGGAGTATGGAACAGCAGCCTCCTGTCCTAACCTGGGACAATAGGGAGAAACTGTTTTATCAAGGTGAAAAGAAAACACGTAGTGGGACACTACACCATTCATAGAGAACGCACATAAATATCCACAGAACAGAAACCTATTTGTTGGGAAAGGTCAGAGCAGGGGAATCTGTCGGCTGTAATTCCTGCTCCAGACTGCTGAACCTGGTAGATGCGGTTAGGACAAGGAGACACTTGGGACCTTTCCTTTATCAGTTTGTACTTCCACAATGTAGAAGAAGCTTCTATTCCCTGTTGTAAAGTGAGAGGTGTTCCCAAGCTCCTGAAGTGCTGCATGCTGTATTACCTCCTTGCTCCCCCTCCCATCCCTCTTCCTGCTTGATTGTAGGGATGAGGATGGGAAGAGGTGTTACAATGCAGATGGTGCAGACTTTGCTGCAGATTGTTTGACCGTTCCTGTGTAGGTCAGGATGTAAGACGATGCGTACACTGATAGCTGAGGGGCATATCCTGCACTTCATATAGTTATATAATAGCCACATATCAGCCATAGAGGGGCAGGGAAAGCCTAAGGGCCCTATTACCCGGGACTATTACCTGTCCGATGTGGCCCTGGATAATAGGGCTGGTGATCAGCCATGAAATAAGACAGTGGCTCAGCAAGAGAGATCTGCCATTCAGAAGTCATAGGGCATGCTGGGACTTGTAGTTTCCCAGCAGTGTGGGGGGTACAGGAGGTTTGCTGTACACATATAAGTGTTCTCTCCATGGTCACCGCTCGGCAGGGTGACACTGTGTAAGAGGAGACGCTTGTTGTCCTATCTCTTAATCTAAGGGATTATATTGTGTGCAGAGACATTTAATATGTGCGAAGAGTCTGCTGCCATGTCAGCTGCTGCCGCTGGATTATTCCTCCTCTAATGATAGAGATTATCAGCCACATCCCCGCACTGATCCTCAGATAGACCTCCAGTATCACACCACAGGCTTGGCAAAAGCTTTCATTGGGGTTTGGGCGCTAAGACCTCCACTAGAAGCAGGAAGAAGCGCTCAGCTGAGTGCTTCTCTCCCTGCCTCCCTCCTGACTGCAGGGAGTGGAGAGCAGGGAGACAGGGAGAGAAGCACTCAGCTGAGTACTGCTGCCGGCTTCCCCTAGAGATCAGTGGGGGTCTCAACACCCAGACACCGACCAATCAAAACTATTGAGACACTTTAAACACGCGCTGTATTAAACTATGAGGACAGTACTATGTTTTTCCCTCCTCCTCTTAAGATCCCTCCAGAGTGATGGTACTGATGACAGCGGTGGGATTAATGACAGCCACCCCACACACCCATCACAGCTCTGGAGGAATCTCAGGATGGGGAGATGAAGACTCCCCCTGGGAAGCACCGATGACATCACTGTCCATATATGGTAACTGACCGATGACATCACTGTCCATTCATGGTAACTGACCGATGACATCACTGTCCATACATGGTAACTGACCGATGACATCACTGTCCATATATGGTAACTGACCGATGACATCACTGTCCATACATGGTAACTGACCGATGACATCACTGTCCATATATAGTAAGTGACTGATGATATCACTGTCCATACATGGTAACTGACCGATAACATCACTGTCCATATATAGTAAGTGACTGATGACATCACTGTGCATATATAGTAAGTGACTGATGACATCACTGTCCATATATGGTACCTGACGATGACATCACTGTCCATATATGGTAACTGACTGATGCCATCACTGTGCATATATGGTAACTGACCGATGACATCACTGTCCATACATGGTAACTGACTGATGACATCACTGTCCATACATGGTAACTGACTGATGACATCACTGTCCATACATGGTAATTGACTGATGACATCACTGTCCATATATAGTAAGTGACTGATGACATCACTGTCCATATATGGTAACTGACTGATGACATCACTGTCCATACATGGTAACTGACCGATGACATCACTGTCCATATATGGTAACTGACCGATGAAATCTCTGTTCATATATTGCAACTGATCGATCGTTGACATCGTTGTCCATATTTGGCAACTGTCTATATATGGTAACTGACTGATGACATCACTGTCCATATATAGTAAGTGACTGATGACATCACTGTCCATACATGGTAACTGACTGATGACATCACTGTCCATATATAGTAAGTGACTGATGACATCACTGTCCATATATGGTAACTGACTGATGACATCACTATCCATATATGGTAACTGAATGACATCTCTGTCCAAACATGGCAACTGACCAATCGATTACATCACTGTCCATATATGGTAAGTGACCGATGACATCACTCTCCATATATGGTAAGAGACTGATGACATCACTGTCCACATATGGTAACTGACCATATATGGGCAGTTACATCATCTGAGTTTCCCCAGGACTTCCTTTTGGTGCATTTATCTTGTGTAACTTATCTTGTGTAAACCAGACCAGTATCTTGGCCACATCCAGTTGCCACACATGATGGGCTTTGATACAGCAGCTAAGTGTCACTGATATTAATGTGAATAAGCCACACCCATTTCAATGAAATGCTCCTCCTACTTATGTTAAAGCACACCCCTTTGTAAGTGAGTTGGGTTGTCCTCTGCTATTGCTTGTATTGATTTGTTTTCCACTTGTGCAGGTTATTGTCATAGGCCACACCCATTTCTATTATATGATCCACCCACTTTCTGTTAGACCACACCCCTTTGAAAGATAGTTGGGCTGCCCTCTTGGTTATTGCTTGTATTCATACTGATATATTATCCACTTGTGCAGCTTATTGTCATAGGCCACACCCATTTCCATTGTATGCTCCACCCACTTTCTGTTAAACCACACCCCTTTGTTACTGCTTGTACTTATGTCTTTCCCCTCGTGTCTCCAGGTTACGGTCACACGGTTCCGCTGTCGGATGGAGGGAAGGTGTTCTGTATCCTGTACTCAGTCATCGGCATCCCCTTCACCCTGCTCCTGTTCACGGCCCTGGTCCAGCGCATCATCATCCACATCACCCGCAGGCCCGTCCTCTATATTCACCTCCACTGGGGTTTTCCGAGACACATTGTGGCCATCGTCCACTCGCTGCTCTTGGGCTTCATCACCGTCAGCTGCTTCTTCTTCATTCCCGCCGCCGTCTTCTCGGTACTGGAGGAGGATTGGAATTTCCTGGAGTCCTTTTATTTTTGCTTTATTTCTCTAAGTACCATCGGATTGGGCGACTATGTCCCGGGGGAGGGATCCAACCAGAAGTTCCGCCAGCTCTATAAGTTTGGAATCACATGTGAGTAGTCGGGAATCCGTATTGTGTAGCTTTTCACCCACATTCACCAGTGGGATCCATTATTTTTTAGGATAGACAGGTGGAGACTAAAAAAAAAAAAAAAAAAAAAAAAAAGGATTGGATCCTGTTTGACATTTGGTTTTCTTAAAAAAAAAAAAAGATACTTGCTTACCCCTGTCCCCCCTGCAGCTCCTTCTATTCTGCTGCTGCTTTTCTCTTGAGGACCTGCCCTCTCAGCCAATCACTGACTGCAGCTGTGTCCCATCCCGGCCACTGATTGGTTGAACAGGCAGGTCCTGTCCATAAGAAGAGATGAGCAGGAGCCCTGGAACTGGGGTAGGTGGGTATCGTTTTTTTCTTTTCCACCGTAGCCCCAGGAAATAGAATATTTTTAAAATTAACCCTTTATTAAAATAAGTAGTTACCATTAACTGGGGTAATAAAGGGCAACCATTAAAGGATCAGCAGAAAAAAATGGATATAACCTGATACAAAGAGATCTGTTAAAAAAAGGAGGGAAGATTATAAAGAGTTTCCTGTAATAAAACAAAACATTAACAGGAAATCTCAACAGGAAGCAAAAAAATATATAATGTATAATGAACGGAGGATAGAGACATGAGGCAGGATGGGGTCTGAGCTGGGAGAAGAGTGGGCTAAGCGGGTTCTCTTTCCAGGTCTGTTCACCTGACTAAAGCCCCTATTACATAGACGCTTTGTGTAATAAGGCCTTAAGAAGGTCTCCTGATGGGTCTATGGTGTACTGTGCAAATGTAAACTATGGCTTTACAGCAGCTGGTTGGTGTTGTGCAGCCTCCTCTATCCTGTGGCTTTACAGCAGCTGGTTGGTGTTGTGCAGCCTCCTCTATCCTGTGGCTTTACAGCAGCTGGTTGGTATTGTGCAGCCTCCTCTATCCTGTGGCAGCTGGTTGGTGTTGTGCAGCCTCCTCTATCCTGTGGCAGCTGGTTGGTATTGTGCAGCCTCCTCTATCCTGTGGCAGCTGGTTGGTATTGTGCAGCCTCCTCTATCCTGTGGCAGCTGGTTGGTATTGTGCAGCCTCCTGTATCCTGTGGCAGCTGGTTGGTGTTGTGCAGCCTCCTGTATCCTGTGGCAGCTGGTTGGTGTTGTGCAGCCTCCTCTATCCTGTGGCAGCTGGTTGGTGTTGTGCAGCCTCCTCTATCCTGTGGCAGCTGGTTGGTGTTGTGCAGCCTCCTCTATCCTGTGGCAGCTGGTTGGTGTTGTGCAGCCTCCTCTATCCTGTGGCAGCTGGTTGGTGTTGTGCAGCCTCCTCTATCCTGTGGCAGCTGGTTGGTATTGTGCAGCCTCCTCTATCCTGTGGCAGCTGGTTGGTGTTGTGCAGCCTCCTCTATCCTGTGGCAGCTGGTTGGTGTTGTGCAGCCTCCTCTATCATGTGGCAGCTGGTTAGTGTTGTGCAGCCTCCTCTATCCTGTGGCAGCTGGTTGGTGTTGTGCAGCCTCCTCTATCCTGTGGCAGCTGGTTGGTGTTGTGCAGCCTCCTCTATCCTGTGGCAGCTGGTTGGTGTTGTGCAGCCTCCTCTATCCTGTGGCAGCTGGTTGGTGTTGTGCAGCCTCCTCTATCCTGTGGCAGCTGGGTGGTGTTGTGCAGCCTCCTCTATCCTGTGGCAGCTGGTTGGTGTTGTGCAGCCTCCTCTATCCTGTGGCAGCTGGTTGGTATTGTGCAGCCTTCTCTATCCTGTGGCAGCTGGTTGGTATTGTGCAGCCTCCTCTATCCTGTGGCAGCTGGTTGGTATTGTGCAGCCTCCTCTATCCTGTGGCAGCTGGTTGGTGTTGTGCAGCCTCCTCTATCCTGTGGCAGCTGGTTGGTATTGTGCAGCCTCCTCTATCCTGTGGCAGCTGGTTGGTGTTGTGCAGCCTCCTCTATCCTGTGGCAGCTGGTTGGTATTGTGCAGCCTCCTCTATCCTGTGGCAGCTGGTTGGTGTTGTGCAGCCTCCTCTATCCTGTGGCAGCTGGTTGGTGTTGTGCAGCCTCCTCTATCCTGTGGCAGCTGGTTGGTATTGTGCAGCCTCCTCTATCCTGTGGCAGCTGGTTGGTATTGTGCAGCCTCCTCTATCCTGTGGCAGCTGGTTGGTGTTGTGCAGCCTCCTCTATCCTGTGGCAGCTGGTTGGTGTTGTGCAGCCTCCTCTATCCTGTGGCAGCTGGTTGGTGTTGTGCAGCCTCCTCTATCCTGTGGCAGCTGGTTGGTGTTGTGCAGCCTCCTCTATCCTGTGGCAGCTGGTTGGTATTGTGCAGCCTCCTCTATCCTGTGGCAGCTGGTTGGTGTTGTGCAGCCTCCTCTATCCTGTGGCAGCTGGTTGGTGTTGTGCAGCCTCCTCTATCCTGTGGCAGCTGGTTGGTATTGTGCAGCCTCCTCTATCCTGTGGCAGCTGGTTGGTATTGTGCAGCCTCCTCTATCCTGTGGCAGCTGGTTGGTATTGTGCAGCCTCCTCTATCCTGTGGCAGCTGGTTGGTGTTGTGCAGCCTCCTCTATCCTGTGGCAGCTGGTTGGTGTTGTGCAGCGCTGTCTGATCTTGGCATGTAATCCCGGCCTAACCTGTCCCTCACCTGTAGAGTGTTTTACCATCACGGCCATTTATTGTTTACTATTTCCACAACACTTAAGTGTAAAATCAAAGGCGGCACTTACAGCCGGAGACAGCGAGAAATGCCAGGAAAAGAGTCGCCTAACTCTGCTGCCATTCTGTATATAGTACTGTATAAAGTTAGGTAGGATACTGATCTCCCGCTATTCTGGAAATGGTATGACCCCAGCATGGTCGCTACTATGTTGCAAAATGTATTTCAGAATTCAGTTGACATAAAGAGGACGGAGTTAAAGGGGAACTCCAGCAAATTTATTTTCTTTTAAATTAACTGTGTCATAAAGATATATAGATTTGTAAGTTGCTTCTATTAAAAAAATCTCCAGTCTTCCAGTACTTATCAGCTGCTGTATGTCCTGCAGGAAGTGGTGTATTCTCTCGAATCTCTCCAGTCTGACACAGTGCCACCTCTGTCCATATCAGGAACTGTCCAGAGCAGGAGAGGTTTTCTATGGGGATTTGCTGCTGCTCTGGACAGTTCCTGACATGGACAGAGATGGCAGCAGAGAGCACTGTGTCAGACTGGAGAGAATACACCACTTCCTGCAGGACATACAGCAGCTGATAAGTACTGGAAGACTGGAGATTTTTAAACAGAAGTAATTTAAAAATCTCTGACACTTTCTGGCACCAATTGACTTGAAAGAATTTTTTTTTCTCGCTGGAGTGCCCCTTTAATGTAAAGGAAATGTAGCCAGGCCATTGTCAGCAGTATGAAGCATTGGGGAGGGTGAGAGCAGGCACAGAGACGGATTTTTGACTGCAGGATCAGAGGCGTCCTCCTATCTGATGGGACCGGGGCAGATCTAAGTATAGGAGTGATCTCTCACAGCGACTCTTAGCTCAAAATGAAAGAATTCAGGGTGTAGCTGATCGGGTTGCTGAGTAAATAATTGCCATAAAGAATCAATGTGGCTGTCCCCTCCCTGGCCTGGTCACAGCCATTAGACCTGTAGTTCTTGTAGAGTCACTGGGGCCTGTGACGGCAGTTGCTGTTTGCTTTACAGCACTCTGGCCGCCAGATGGAGACTTTTTGGGTTCTGTACTGACAAGGGCCAGGAATCCTGAAACTGCTGAGTGTTCTTTCTTCTGGAATAGAGCTAATTTGCATCTTTTATTTCCCATGGAGCATTGCTTGAAAATAAGGGTCCTATTACACGGAGCGATTTTTAACCATTAACGATAAACGATCGAAAGCGAGATTGTTTATCGTTAACCTGAAATCGTTCACCATATTACACAGAACGATGGTCGTTAGATACGATCGTTTACTCGTGAACTCAGGAAAATAATGGACAATGTGCAATTACACTGAACGATTAGTGAAAACATGCGGAACGAACGTGGAATTACAGCGAACGATCAGCGATAATTTTAGGTTCAGATCTAAATCAACAATCAACGACATACGAACGATTTTTCGATCGTTGCCTGCAATTACACAGAACGATTATCGTTTAAATTCGAACGATATAACGATTTTTCACACGATGATTGTCCCATGTAATAGGGCCGAAGTATCCATACCTTTCTGGGTCTCTTTTAAAGTGAATGTATCATCAGGTACATCACTTTAAGATTTTTACATCTATAGACTGGTGCCGGTGCGGGGATGCCCATGTCGCTGTCCTTTTTTTGAACTGCAGCCTGGTTCCCGCGCACTGGCCGTTCTTTTCCCGGTCACTGTCCCGCCCTGAAGCACTGGAGGCGGCCCGCTGGACCCTAGTGTGACATTCTGCCCTCCCCTCTGTGACGTGGCTCCATTAGAATCACTGTAGCCACATCACAGAGTGGAGGGGTCTCCTCACTCTGGGGACCAGTGGGCCGCCTCCAGTGCTTCAAGCCGGGACAGTGACCGGCAAAAGAACGGCCAGTGCGCGGGAACCAGGCTGCGGGCAGATTTTACTTTGTGTAATAAAGACAAGGATCAGTTGAAAAGCCGATCATCAGCTGATCAGCGTCTTTCACCAAGTTTGAAAATCATCAGCGGCGGACTGTGCGTCGCTATGTGTAATAGGAGGAGTCCAGGTGGTGTCCGATGAGTGTATAGAAAATAATAAGGCTGTACTTTACCTCTCCACGCTCCCCAGTGTCCTTCTAGCTTCTCCCCACTCACTGCAGAAGCTACTGAAGCCGTCTCTTAAGTGACAGGCCGCTTAGCCAATCACTGGCTGCTGCGCTCTCCTATCTCGGCCTGTGATTGGCTGATCAGCTTGTCACTTCAGAGACATATCAGAGGTGCCAGCAGGTGCAGGGAGAAGCCTGAAGGATGGAAGTCAGGGAGCGTGGAGAGGTCAAGTAATATGGTGAGCAGGATTCCCCTCCCCCGCCAGACACTATAACCCACCCGTAATCTGATGTTGCTGCTTTTTCTGTTTTTCTCTATTCCCCGCATAGACGGCTGTTTAGTCAGTAAAAAAAACTGCACCGGCCAGGTAACCACATTATCACAGGTGACTAGGACTGACAATGGGTGAAGTGGCTCTACAAGGGCTGCTCCCTGCTCCTCCAATGGCCGCCTGCACATTGGGTAATAAGGGAGTGACGTGCAGGTGAACTATGAAGCGGCTGCAACACTAATGGCTGTGTTCACACATAGTGTTTCCGTCAGTCTTTCTGTCAGTCTTTGTTTACACGACGTATAGATGACAGTCAATGTTTGGCACTTTAAAAACAACTCCCATCGTATTGAGTGTCAAACAATGGCCATTGTTGCACTGAATGCACAACAGCCGGAAATAATTGACGTGTCAATTATTTCAACAGCCGTAGCGAACAATGGGCGTTGTTTAATACATTGTGTGAACAATGGTCATTGTTTGCATCGACTTCAATGCTACACATTTCACAGCAGCTGATAAGTACTGAAAGACTGGAGAAATACACCACTTCCTGCAGGACATACGGCAGCTGATAAGTACTGGAAGACTGGAGATTTTTAAAATAGAAGTAAATTACAAATCTATATAATTTTCTGACACCAGTTGATTTGTAAGATTTTTAATTTCTTTTGCTGGAGTAAAGACATTGACCCACTAATTTGCAGGATGATTACTTAAGATGTGACCACTGGGACACGCCAAGAACGTCAGTCCCTGAGTGCCCCTTGTGAAATCCTATGGGGCTGATGGAGCTTGCACTTGGCTATTACTGTCAGTCTAAAAAACAATGAATGGAGTCAGTGTCGGACTGGCCTACCGGAGGACTGGAGAATCCCCCGGTGGGCCCCCAGCAATACGGCCCTATTCACAAAAGACCTTGCTGAGACTGCTGGAGGTCCCACCGACCATCCACATATCTGCTATCCTGTGTGTAGATAATACCTGCTCTTAGTCGGCCTACCCGTTTAGCTGGGGCTACACAGCTATTCCTGAAAGCATTGCGTCACACATAGGAGAGAATGCAGTTGTGCTGCCACTGCAACCATGCAGTCAGAGTTGCGAACAGAGCTGCACAGAGTCATGTGACATGATGGTTCCGGGAATCGCCTTTAGGACTTGTATCTGTCTTCTTTCTCTCCATTCATCACCTCTCCTATCCCCGCAGGCTACCTGTTGCTGGGTCTCATCGCCATGCTGGTCGTCCTGGAGACGTTCTGTGAACTTCAGGAGTTGAAAACGTTCCGTAAAATGTTCTACGTGAAAAAGAAGAAGGAGGAGGATCAGGAGAAGATAGTGGAGCATGACCAGCTGGCCTTCTCCTCCATCTCAGACCAGGTGGCCTCCTTCAAGGAGGAACAGAAACTTAGTGAACCCTTTGTGGCCTTACAGCCGGTGGCCAGTTACACCAGTGACGGCTCCATCAGTAATGAACAGTGAGGCTGAGGGCGGCCGCACAATTCTTGCACAAGTCCTTATGTTCAGGAAATGAGGACTGTGCTATCTCATCATACATCGTAGTCCTGGCATCATACACTGACCTACACCAAGGATGGGGATCCCCCCAGCCATCATACCGGGACAGCTGACCTGTGATGATAGAGACCACAGAGAAGCAGGGAGCAGATTGTATATCAATGTAATCTTATGTACAGGTACAAGGAAAACTAAGTGAACCCTTAGGAATCTCTTTAAAGGGGTATTCCACTCACACATAACTTTCCATATGTTGCTGCCCATGGTGAGACTAACAATTCCTTCCATACTTGTTATTATCTATTCAGTCTCCTTCCCCCAGTTCTCAGCTGTTGATTTCTGCTGAAGACACAAAAATCTGTGTGAGCTTTTCTCCTCCTCCCCCTCCCTTCTGAGATGCCTGATGTAAACAAGTCCCTGGCAGGCTTTATCTTCAACACTTTAGCTTCTTTGAAATGCCGGGAGGGTTAATCATAGAGAGTTCATCAGCAACTTGACCTCAGAATAACCCTCCCAGCATTACAGAGAAGCTACAATGTTGCAGATACAGCCTGCCAGGGACTTGTTTACATCAGCCGTCTTAGAAGGGAGGTGGGAAGGAGGAGGGGGAGACAGAGGGAAAAGCTCACACATTTTGTTGTGTTATAGGCAGAAAGCAGCAGCTGAGAATTGGGGGAAGAAAACTGAATAGATAATAACAAGTATGGAAGAAATTGTCTCACCATGGGCAGCAACATATGAAAAGTTATGTTTGAGGGAATACCCCTTTAATGTCTGCTTGATTGGTTGGTATCAAAGTCACAAATATATTCTACGTATCAGTGGGACGGGATGGTCGGGATTTAGATTTGTCATATGAAAAATCCTCCAGATTTACTAAGGGGAGTAGGACACAATAAGACACAGTTTCCCCTATATGTACTACACAGAGAGTCAACATCCACAGGGCAGGGGGAAAGGGGAGGGAATCCCTGAACTCAGTAACCTGTAGACCCCCTATAGTACAACCTCTTATAGTAGTAAAGAAGATTTGCACAACACTGAGGACCAGTTTTGGATCCGTTCTTCCTTCCTATGTTTCAGTTTGCCGGTTCCCTCTTTAGGTCAGGCCTTTGAGGTCAGGGCTCTGTTTTTCCTCTGTTCTTTAGTGGATTTCCTTGTGTGTCTTGGGTTATTGTCTTGTTGCCTCATTCAGCGTCTCTTTAGCTTGAGGTCATGAACGGCCGCCCTTACATTGTCATGTAACATTCTTTCCCACACCTTTCTATTCATCTTTCTATCAGTCATACACAAGGTATCCAGGCCCTAAGGCCCCACAGTGATGATACCTCCTCCACCAGACACCACAGTGATGATACCTCCTCCACCAGGCCCCACAGTGATGATACCTCCTCCACCAGACACCACAGTGATGATACCTCCTCCACCAGGCCCCACAGCGATGATATCTCCTCCACCAGGCACCACAGCGATGATACCTCCTCCACCAGGCCCCACAGTGATGATACCTCCTCCACCAGGCACCACAGTGATGATACCTCCTCCACCAGGCCCCACAGTGATGATACCTCCTCCACCAGGCACCACAGTGATGATACCTCCTCCACCAGGCACCACAGTGATGATACCTCCTCCACCAGGCCCCACAGGGATGATACCTCCTCCACCAGGCCCCACAGTGATGATACCTCCTCCACCAGGCCCCACAGTGATGATACCTCCTCCACCAGGCCCCACAGTGATGATACCTCCTCCACCAGGCCCCACAGTGATGATACCTCCTCCACCAGGCCCCACAGGGATGATACCTCCTCCACCAGGCCCCACAGTGATGATACCTCCTCCACCAGGCACCACAGTGATGATACCTCCTCCACCAGGCACCACAGTTATGATACCTCCTCCACCAGGCACCACAGTGATGATACCTCCTCCACCAGGCACCACAGTGATGATACCTCCTCCACCAGGCACCACAGTGATGATACCTCCTCCACCAGGCCCAACAGGGATGATACCTCCTCCACCAGGCCCCACAGTGATGATACCTCCTCCACCAGGCCCCACAGGGATGATACCTCCTCCACCAGGCCCCACAGTGATGATACCTCCTCCACCAGGCACCACAGTGATGATACCTCCTCCACCAGGCACCACAGTTATGATACCTCCTCCACCAGGCACCACAGTGATGATACCTCCTCCACCAGGCACCACAGTGATGATACCTCCTCCACCAGGCACCACAGTGATGATACCTCCTCCACCAGGCCCAACAGGGATGATACCTCCTCCACCAGGCCCCACAGTGATGATACCTCCTCCACCAGGCACCACAGGGATGATACCTCCTCCACCAGGCACCACAGTGGGATGAGGTTTTGGTTCTGTGTGCTGGTCTAGTAGAGCTCAAAACTACTAACAAGTCTCCGTTCATTCACACCTCATCTTCTCCTTCACCGAAACCCATTTTACCAATGAAATACTGGAGTCAATAACACTGGTGGTTCTCTTACCCCTTCTCCCTGCACTGTGGATGTTTACTCATTGTGGCATACAAAGGCATACAATTGTCTCTGTGTTATTAAAGGGATACTCTTCCCCCCCCCCTTTGTTCCTGTGTGCTGTTATTAGCAACATTCATAGTTACAGACATTAAGGCAGGGTTACCCTCTCCCGAACTTATGGGTGGGGGAGTGGGGGGGGTGGATAACAGTACTGAACTGAGGCAGGGAGAGGGGGCTCAATGGACACAAAGCCCCGCCTTAGTAACACTCTCTGTAACTGATGCCAATAAGAGCACACAGGAAAACTGGGGGGACAATATCCCTTTAACTATAACTCAGACTTATCAAAGGGTATAAAACAGAAGCTAGTGTAAACTTATACCAGCTGTACATATATAACTGTATACAGTATACACCCAGGTTATACCAGCTGTACATATATAATTATTAGGGATGGTACGAACAGAGTTCGGTTCGGGTTCGTACGAACCCGAACCCTCGGTAATGATTCCCGCTGTCTGCCCACTCCGTGGAGCGGGCGGATCCAGTGGGAGGACCGCCTGGAAAACTGGGATACAGCCATAGCCATAGGCTGTATCCCAGTTTTCCAGGCGTTCCTCCCGCTGTATCCACCCACTCCACGGAGCGGGCAGACAGCGGGATCTGCTGCCGAGCATTCGGCAGGTTCGGACCATCCCTAATAATTATATGCAGGACATACCCAGGTTATACCAGCTGTACATATATAATTATATACAGTATATACCCAGGTTATACCAGCTGTACATATATAATTATATACAGTATATACCCAGGTTATACCAGCTGTACATATATAATTATATACAGTATATACCCAGGTTATACCAGCTGTACATATATAATTATATATAGTATATACCCAGGTTATACCAGCTGTACATATATAATTATATACAATATATACCCAGGTTATACCAGCTGTACATATATATTATATACAGGAGACACTCAGGTGATACCAGCTGTACATATATAATTATATACAGGAGACACTCAGGTGATACCAGCTGTACATATATAATTATATACAGTATACACCCAGGTTATACCAGCTGTACATATATAATTATATACAGTATATACCCAGGTTATACCAGCTGTACATATATAATTATATACAGTATATACCCAGGTTATACCATCTGTACATATATAATTGTATACAGTATATACCCAGGTTATACCAGCTGTACATATATAATTATATATAGTATATACCCAGGTTATACCAGCTGTACATATATAATTATATACAATATATACCCAGGTTATACCAGCTGTACATATATATTATATACAGGAGACACTCAGGTGATACCAGCTGTACATATATAATTATATACAGTATACACCCAGGTTATACCAGCTGTACATATATAATTATATACAGTATATACCCAGGTTATACCAGCTGTACATATATAATTATATACAGTATATACCCAGGTTATACCATCTGTACATATATAATTACATACAGGATATCCCCAGGTTATACCAGCTGTACATATATAATTATATACAGGAGACCCCCAGGTTATACCAGCTGTACATATATAATTATATACAGTATATACCCAGGTTATACCAGCTGTACATATATAATTATATACAGTATATGCCCAGGTTATACCAGCTGTACATATATATTATATACAGGAGATACCCAAGTCATACCAGCTGTACATATATAATTATATACAGTATATACCCAGGTTATACCAGCTGTACATATATAATTATATACAGGAGATCCCCAGGTTATACCAGCTGTACATATATAATTATATACAGGCGATACCCAGGTTATACCAGCTGTACATATATAATTATATACCGGAGATACCCGGGTTATACCAGATGTACATATATAATTATATACAGTATATACCCAGGTTATACCAGCTGTATATATATATATATATATATATATATATATATATATATATATATATATAAAATTATATACAGTATATACCCAGGTTATACCAGCTGTACATATATAATTATATACAGTATATACCCAGGTTATACCAGCTGTACATATATATTATATACAGGAGATACCCAGGTCATGCCAGCTGTACATGTGTAATTATATACAGGAAATCCCCAGGTTATACCGGCTGTACATATATAATTATATACCGGAGATACCCGGGTTATACCAGATGTACATATATAATTATATACAGTATATACCCAGGTTATACCAGCTGTACATGTGTAATTATATACAGGAGATACCCAAGTTATACCAGCTGTATATATATATATATATATATATATATATATATATATATATATAAAATTATATACAGTATAAACCCAGGTTATACCAGCTGTACATATATAATTATATACAGTATATACCCAGGTTATACCAGCTGTACATATATATTATATACAGGAGATACCCAGGTCATGCCAGCTGTACATGTGTAATTATATACAGGAGATCCCCGGGTTATACCAGCTGTACATATATAATTATATACAGGAGATCCCCAGGTTATACCAGCTGTACATATATAATTATATACAGTATATACCCAGGTTATACCAGCTGTACATATATATTATATACAGGAGATACCCAGGTCATGCCAGCTGTACATGTGTAATTATATACAGGAGATCCCCAGGTTATACCGGCTGTACATGTTCCCCTATATCCTCAGGATCCTGGTTCTCTGTTCTGTACTGCCCCCTAGTGATCGCTGTGCTTCCTGCAGCCACATCTTGACGCTCGCCATCTCTCATTGTCAGGGTTCTTAGACTTTCCTGTCAGAAATCTTTCTCCAGGTTCTCATTTCCTTTGGATGTTCCATGAATGACAGACAGAGCTGCTAGAACGTATAACATATAATATATAAGGAAATGCTGGTTTAGATCATGTAGATGTAATTATTTTTTTAATTATATAAGGTAGAATTTGCTAACTATATTTTGACACTTTGACAGTGACGGCACTGATGTTCTGGTGCTTTACAGGGTAATAAAGACTTTTTATAAAAGGGTTTTATGCTGTTTCCCTTTTAATGTAAAATAAGTAAAATGTTTAAAACCAAGAAACACCTCAGGATTCTCTCAGGATCTTAAAGGGCGTGTCCACTATTATATAACTTATCCATGGCTGATCCTGAGTTACATCCTGTGTTATACTCCAGAGCTGCACTCACTATTCTGCTGGTGGGGTCACAGTGTATATACATTACATTACTGATCCTGTATTATACTCCAGAGCTGCACTCACTATTCTGCTGGTGGGGTCACTGTGTACATACATTACATTACTGATCCTGAGTTACATCCAGTATTATACTCCAGAGCTGCACTCACTATTCTGCTGGTGGGGTCACTGTGTACATACATTACATTACTGATCCTGAGTTACATCCTGTGTTATACTCCAGAGCTGCACTCACTATTCTGCTGGTGGGGTCACTGTGTACATACATTACATTACTGATCCTGAGTTACATCCTGTGTTATACTGCAGAGCTGCACTCACTATTCTGCTGGTGGGGACACTGTGTACATACATTACTGATCCTGAGTTCCATCCTGTATTATACCCCAGAGCCGCACTCACTATTCTGCTGCTGGGGTCACTGTGTACATACATTACATTACTGATCCTGAGTTACATATACTCCAGAGCTGCACTCACTATTCTGTTGGTGGGGACACTGTGTACATACATTACTGATCCTGAGTTACATCCTGTATTATACTCCAGAGCTGCGCTCACTATTCTGCTGGTGGAGTTTCTATGTAAAGACAGGGAATGATGAGATATTTTAGCTATGATTCCTGCAGAATTCTTAATTCAGCTCTGAAGTCTACCACACGCTGTATAACAGGATTATACAAGGTAACTCTAAGCTCACTAATGTCTATATCTTACTGGTAGATCGGTGTTACTTAGTGCATCTCTTAGTGCATGATGGGAGTTGTAGTTTTGCAGTAGCTGGATAGTCACAGGTTGGGGATCTCTCACACACACACACACACACACACACACACGGACTTGCACTGTAACGCAGAAGGTATATACTGTATTTATATACAATCATTAAGGATTATTTCTCTTCTAGAAACTTGAAAATCCTTAAATAAAGCTACACGTGCCGTGACCCTGGAGGCTGTGCCTTGTGTTTGTGTGGCTTATTGTCTCCAGACCAGAGAAGCCAAAGTCGTGGCCCTCCAGCTGTTGCAAAACTACAATTCCCATCATGCCCAGACACCTGTGTATTAACCACCATGGAAACAAGAAGGATTCCTACAATACTGGGAACAGCCCATCTATTAAAGGAGCAGTCGCAGAATTATTTGTGTTACACATTATGCAGCCAGTATATATAACTCAGCTAGTATAACCTCATTCACGTCTTCCTTTCTATCTAAAATTTCTGGAATCCTTTTCTCTTTAGTTAGGTCATGTGATCTCATGGTGACCCCCTGTAAATTACACATGTTTCTGTGCTCTCCGTAGGGTCATCATCTCATTCATTGCTTCCTGTCTCTAAGTGACAGTCTCACAACCATGGCATACTATGTCATCATCACCTGCGACCAAATCAGATTGAATGCTCTATCTTGCTGATAGACTTGTACACAGAAAAAATTGTATTGTTCCATATCAGTCAAATGTTTACAGAGTCTGTAGAAATTCAGATTGTGTCCATCTAAATTGGTTCCTACACAAAATTCTATTTTTATGCCAATCTAACATTTACATGAGATATAATTACTCGGCCTGTGTCCAAATCAAAATTGAACTCCTCTCCTTCTTACTTGTGGACCTGTGCAGTGACTGCAGTGCTGCCTGATGGTCATATTTTCAGAAAACTATTCATGTAACCCTGATAGAAATTCATAATGGCCTGACTGAAAATGTACATATAAGATGAAGAGGAGCTTGATATATAATAATATAATTGGGTATATAGATATGAGGGGCATATATGAGAGCACAAGGACCTGTGTCCTCATCTAATGGAGTGCAACCCAAAATGTAGATATTGTTCTGCCTATTGAAATTCAGCCAGTGTTTCTTACTAAAATTGTAACAATTATAACAATCTATTTCTGTATGATGTTCTGCAGCGACTGAGGTGTATGATGAGGTTCTGCAGCAGCTGAGGTGTATGGTATGAGGTTCTGCAGCAGCTGAGGTGTATGGTATGAGGTTCTGCAGCAGCTGAGGTGTAGCATGATGAGGTTCTGCAGCAGCTGAGGTGTAGTATGAGGTTCTGCAGCAGCTGAGGTGTATGGTATGAGGTTCTGCAGCAGCTGAGGTGTATGATGAGGTTCTGCAGCAGCTGAGGTGTATGATGAGGTTCTGCAGCAGCTGAGGTGTATGATGAGGTTCGGCAACAGCTGAGGTGTATAGTATGAGGTTCTGCAGCACCTGGATGTATGATAAGGTTCTGCAGCAGCTGAGGTGTATGATGAGGTTCTGCAGCAGCTGAGGTGTATGATGAGGTTCTGCAGCAGCTGAGGTGTATGATGAGGTTCTGCAGCAGCTGAGGTGTATGATGAGGTTCTGCAGCAGCTGAGGTGTATGATGAGGTTCTGCAGCAGCTGAGGTGTATGATGAGGTTTTGCAGCAGCTGAGGTGTAGTATGAGGTTTTGCAGCAGCTGAGGTGTATGATGAGGTTCTGCAGCAGCTGAGTTGTATGATGAGGTTTTGCAGCACCTGAGGTGTATGATGAGGTTCTGCAGCAGCTGAGGTGTATGATGAGGTTCTGCAGCAGCTGAGTTGTATGATGAGGTTCTGCAGCAGCTGAGGTGTAGTATGAGGTTCTGCAGCATCTGGATGTATGATAAGGTTCTGCAGCAGCTGAGGTGTATGATGAGTTTCTGCAGCAGCTGAGGTGTAGTATGAGGTTCTGCAGCACCTGGATGTATGATAAGGTTCTGCAGCAGCTGAGGTGTATGATGAGGTTCTGCAGCAGCTGAGGTGTATGATGAGGTTCTGCAGCAGCTGAGGTGTAGTATGAGGTTTTGCAGCAGCTGAGGTGTATGATGAGGGTCTGCAGCAGCTTAGGTGTATGATGAGGTTCTGCAGCAGCTGAGGTGTATGATGAGGTTCTGCAGCAGTTGAGGTGTATGATGAGGTTCTGCAGCAGCTGAGGTGTATGATGAGGTTCTGCAGCAGCTGAGGTGTAAGATGAGTTTCTGCAGCAGCTGTGATGTATGATGAGGTTTTGCAGCAGCTGAGGTGTATGAAGAGGTTCTGCAGCAGCTGAGGTGTATGATGAGGTTCTGCAGCAGCTGAGGTGTATGATGAGGTTTTGCAGCAGCTGAGGTGTATGATGAGGTTCTGCAGCAGCTGAGGTGTATGATGAGGTTCTGCAGCAGTTGAGGTGTATGATGAGGTTCGGCAGCATCTGAGGTGTAAGATGAGGTTCTGCAGCAGCTGAGGTGTATAGTATGAGTTTCTGCAGCAGCTGTGATGTATGATGAGGTTTTGCAGCAGCTGAGGTGTATGAAGAGGTTCTGCAGCAGCCGAGGTGTATGATGAGGTTTTGCAGCAGCTGAGGTGTATGATGAGGTTGTGCAGCAGCTGAGGTGTATGATGACGTTCTGCAGCAGCTGAGGCGTGTGGTATAATGGTACTTTTACACGGTGCGATAATTCGCCCGATCGCACGATTAACGATTTTCTCACACATAGGTGAAATCGCTGAAAGAATGTTTACACAGAACGATCTGCAAATTTTTTGCGAACGATCAACGATGATTTGAGAACATGTTGAAAGATCAAAATGAACGATTTTTTGCTCGTCGTTTGATCGTTCGCTGCATTTACACGTACGATTATCGTTCGAATTTGACCGTTATCGTGCAAAAACTAACGATCAATCGTCCTGTGTAAAAGAACCATAAGGGATGGCTGTGTACCCCTCACTATAGATAATAAGACTATTGGAGTCCCCTGTAGCTCCATGACCTGTATCCATGCGGCCTGTAATATCCGTATAATGTACAGTGGGGTATAGGTGGTGTTTGGGTTCATGTCTCATTAGGATTGTATAGAGACCTGGTGACATTTACCTGTGACACCTGCAGACATTATTCTCAGTCCATTATGGCGTCAGTATACAGCTGATCCCACACGCTGTATATAGGTCAGGAATCCTGCTCTTCAGGTTTGTAGGCCTCATGTCTTTGTATTCTCCCTCACAGTAATGGCCTCTGTGGTATTTTTATCCTATATACAGTCTGTGAGGCGCTCCTTGACCTGGATATATGGTGTCACTCCCCACCACAGCTGTGGGAGGCCATTTTGTGGCTGTATAACCAATATGTAAAGCTGAGAAGCCATTTTGTCCCCTGAGGTGTGAGAACTAGTAGGGCAACTCCATAGCAACCAATCAAATGGCTTCTTTCCTTTTCAGTACAAATGAAAGCTGTAATCTGATTGGTTGCTGTGGGAGACGGCCCCCCTCACTGACTGACTAGGCTTCATGTCTGGCCTGTCAGCAGCCATTTTGTGTGGTATAAACCTATACAGCTTCTGCCTTCACAGATTATTTTTTTTTTGTTTTCCTAGGAGACTTTTCTCTTCTCTTAACGCTTCTGCGACATAACAGAGCATTAAAGGGATTCTCCAGGCTTAGAAAAACATGGCCAATTTCCCCCAGAAACAGCACCACCCTTGGCCTTAGCTTGTGTGGAGTATTACAGCTCACTTCCATTGAAGTGAATGGAGTTAAATCGTAATACCACACACATCCTGAAGACAGGGGTGGTGCTGTGTTTGCAAGGAAATACCTGTGCTTTTTCTAATCCTGGATAATCCCTTTAAGGATAGAAACCTAAATCTGTGACTTGATGATCAATAAACGTTGTTGTGGGCAGAACGGACAGTCCTGATAATGTTATCTTACGCTATATACAGGGTCAGCTTGTGACACGGAGAAAGAAACTTTACAGTTCATGATGTTATACCAGGACAGCGGCAGATACAGACGGGAAGTGGAATCATACACATACATATAGTTCCTGCTAGTGTCCTATTCATGTGAATGGGACCTTCAGAGATCCATGTCCCCATTCACACTATGGAGCTGATTGTCAGTCCATATCTGCTCTGTGTGACTATATCCTCCAGTATCAGTCTTTTCCGTGTGTCTATAAGTTGCAGGTGAAGCCCCTTTTATGCAGAACTAAGTTCGGCTATGTTGGTGTCACCTATGCTTTTGTATCTAAACCGATCAAGGCTTATACTGTCTGCTGAGCTAATGTATCTAAGCCCTTCCTGTATTTAAAGGGAATCTGTCCGCTCCTGGGCCCTACCTGAGGTGCTGGCAGTCCCCTAGTGAGCATGGTGCTGTTTGGTGACTTGTCTGCACAGTGGATTATGCACAATCCTTCTGTAATGAAGTGTCAAAGTGTTTGTGCCGCATTCTGGTCACCTCACCCCTCCTCCCTCTTCTTCATGGCTGGGTGCAGGTTTTGTAACGCAGTTCCATTGAAGTGAATAGAATTGCAAACCGCACCTAAACTGGAGACAAGTGGCCATGTTTTTGTAGTGCTGGATAACCCCTTTAAAGGAATACTGACAGCAAGCACATGCATAGATCAGTGTGTACATACCTTCACTGCTGCTCTGTGATCCGTATTCTTTATCCTAGGATAAGAGGGTCACTGAGGCGGGGTCTGTGCGGCTGTCCGCTCCCAGACCACTCTCTGGTCACTGCTGTATCTTCAGGCCTCCTCTGGCTGTCAATCATTCTGAAAGTGAAGAGGTGGGTCAGTAGATGGGCCTAGGAGGGTGCGGGTTGATGTGGCCAGTCCTTGTTCCTTGTCACTGAGAGATCAGGAGGTTTTTCATTAAAGGGGTTATCCAGCGCTACAAAAACATGGCCACCTTCCCCCTACTGTTGTCTCCAGTTCAGGTGTAGTTTGCAATTAAAGTGACTGTACCACCAGGTCCAGGCTGAAGCACTGGAGGCGGCCGACCCACCCTTAGTGGGAAGAAACTCCAGCCCCTCCATGATGTGACTCCATTAGAATCAATGGAACCCTATCACAGAGGGGCGGAGGTTTCCTTCCACTAAGGGTGGGTCGGCCCGCCTCCAGTGCTTCAGCTTGGGGCTGGTGGTACAGTCACTTTAAGCTCCATTTACTTCAATGGAACTGAGTTTGAAACCCCACCCAATCTGGAGACAAGAGAGGGGGAAAAGTGGCCATGTTTTTGTAGCGCTTGATAACCCCTTTAAGGTAAATGTACCACAAGATTGCATATACTAATGCTGCGTTTACACTGAACGAATATGGTTCGAATTTTCGCTATAACGATCGAATTTGAGTGATAATCGTTCCGTGTAAACACAGGAAACGATCAAGCGACGAGCGAAAAATCGTTCATTTTGATCTTTCAACATGTTTACAAATCGTTGTTCATCGTTCGCTAAAAATTTGCAGATCGCTTCGTGTAAACAGTCTTTCAAAGATTCACCCTATGTAAAAGATAGGCTTAAGCGATCTGAAAAACGATTGCAATAACGATTTTTCTTACGAATTTTCTAACGATTTATTCATCTAAACGCTGATCGTAATAAAAAACAAATCGTTGCTTCAAAATCGTTAAACGATCGATTGGGCGAATTATCGCTTCGTGTAAACGCAGCATAAGTTTTCCATATGACCTTATTAACGCTGTAGTTCTGATTCTTTTCTTTAATCTGAAACCCGGTTCCCGATATTTTCGCTGTTTTGTACTTATGATAATGCGACCTTCTGGCACTCTGGAGGCGGAGCCTGAGCCTCGCGTGCATAGGTATGTCCACTCCTGGTGATGTGCGTCTTCTGTGTTCCAGCCTTGGCTTCTGTGTCAGCTTCGGCCCACTCTGATGAAGCGCGCAAGGCAGCGCGAGATGGCGCTCCGGGCCGGGGGAACACAGAAGATGCACGTCACCAGGAGCGGACATACCTATGCACTGGAGCCTCAGGCCCCGCCCCCAGAAGGCCGCATTAGCATATAAAAAACGAAAATATTGGGAACCGGTAGCAGATTAAAAAAAGGCCCAGACAGGCAGAATCAGTGCCGCAGCGCTAACAAGGTCGTATGGAAAACATCCAGTCATGTGGGACATTAGCTTTAAACTTTTTTGGATTTGCTGAACCCCACTAGTAAACATTTTGCCAATTTTTCTGCAGTTTGCTCTACAGCAGCTCTTCTGTGGGATCAGATCCTTCACTCCACACACAGCAATGAGCCTTGGGCCCCTATGTCCTCGGTCCCCAGTTTTCCTTTCTTGGACACGTTTGGTAGGTACTGACCACCTGCTCGATTTAACCATTAGTGGGGGTCTGGAAACCCAGACTCCAACCAATCAAAACTTTTGATATGTCTCTGTGATACGTGAAGAGTTTTCAAAGCGTCAGAGACTATAAAAAATTCCCCCTTTAAGGCCATATGGTGGCCAGGGGGGGGGTCTATGGCCCTGAAAAAGGAGTATGTGTCTACTCTCCGCAACCGGCTTCAGTCACCATTCAGACGCGGAACATTACTATGACAACACATAACATTTATTAGTTCTTTTAGTGACTACATTGCATCTTTAGAAATAACCACAATTCCCGATTCCCTTTAAATCACATCTATGTCAAACCCAGAATAAGTGCCCCCCCCCCCCAGCTCCAGCCATATAATAAGAGCTCAGTGTATAGGTATAGCCGTACCAATGACAAAGAGGAACCAATCAGGACGCTGCCGAACTACAGCTCCATGATGCCCAGGCGCCACAAAGCAGTCAGGACTATGAGAGCCACATGGATTAAAGAAGAACCCATTAGACGCTGTATAGAAGAACCCCTCTAAATGTCAGGAGCTGTATAGAAGAACCCCTCTAAATGTCAGGAGCTGTATAGAAGAACCCCTCTAAACCTCAGGAGCTGTATAGAAGAACCCCTCTAAATGTCAGGAGCTGTATAGAAGGACCCCTCTAAATGTCAGGAGCTGTATAGAAGAACCCCTCTAAATGTCAGGAGCTGTATAGAAGCACCCCTCTAAATGTCAGGAGCTGTATAGAAGAACCCCTCTAAATGTCAGGAGCTGTAAAGAGTTGTAGTCCCGTTATATTTCCGTAACATGCACAAATGACTCCTAGAAGTCACAATCCAACCATTGCTTTACACATGGCGGCCGCTTGAAGCTGCTCTTGAGGTAGTTTGTTAATCCTTAGTATTGTGCACCCAAGGAAGGGTCTCATACGACTCATGTACTGTATAACTTCAAGGGGTTCTCCACCTAGGACAAACCCTACTTGTTAGAAAAGTCCTTTGATAATAAGGTGCCGGGACCTTGAGAGATCAGCTGGGTGAGCATTTCCCTGCAGCGCCACCACAGGACAAATGAAGCATTACAAAGTGCCCATCGCGCTGTGTGCGTGTACTGCAGGACAGGTGACACTCTTTGTAACTGCATTACTTATCGCATTACTAGTCACCTGGCCATACAATCGCTTCCAACCAATGGAAATGGTGCCCTTTTTTGTTTCCACCCATAGGTTGCAAGATTGCGATTAGGCACCTTAAAGGGGTTACCCGGGATAAGAAAAAAAATACTACTTTCTAGCTAAAACAGGGCTAGTTCTCTTCTTCAGATTGTGCGATATTACAATTCAGCTCCATCCACTTCAATGGACCTGAGCTGCAATACTGCATACAAACTGAGGACAGGAGAGGTGCTGTTTCTGGAAGAAAGTAGCTGTATTTTCCTTATAAAATAGAGGTGTGATGTGCAAAATGCCTCATTCCTGTGGCTAAGATGGTCCTTTATCAACTTTTTTGTCATTGGCAGTCGGCCGTTGTGCTGTATTACTTGCACGGTCGGAGAGGTGGGGGGTGGTTAAAGGGGGCTTTCCCATAAAAAACGAAATATATATATATATTTACCATATATCCACTCATAAATCTATAGCTATTCAGAAATAAAAGTCAACTTAAACATCTCACTACATCACATTCATAAAGTCAGCGTGTCGCATCGATCGTGCCCGATCCTGCCTTTCACTTTGTAGAACTATCTGGTGGATGTGCAACTTGTCAGTGTTTCTCGGATTTTCGGCTTCTAAGTGCTTCCGTCTTGTAAAAACGTCCCGGGGTCGATAAAAAAAAAAAAAAAAAAAAAAAAAAAAAAAAGATCTGCGGCCGTTGGTTCGCCTTCTTACCACCCACCGGTCAGGTAACATTAAAGGGGTACTCCAGTGGAAATCTTTTTCTTTCAAATCAACTGGTGTCAGTAAGTTATATATATTTGTAATTTACTTCTTTTTAAAAATCTCAAGTCTTCCCATACTTATCAGCTGCTGTATGTCCTGCAGGAAATGTTGTTTTATTTTCAGTCTGACACAGTGCTCTCTGCTGACATCTCTGGCCGAGGCAGGAACTATGTGTCGGTTTTCTATGAATCCCTATAGAAAACCTCTCCTAACTCTGGACAGTTCCTGTCTCGGCCAGAGATGTCAGCAGAGAGCACTGTGTCAGACTGAAGATAAAACATTTCCTGCAGGACAAACAGCAGCTGATAAGTACTGGAAGTAAATTACAAATCTATATAACTTTCTGACACCAGTTGATTTGAAAGAAAAAGATTTTCACTGGAGAACTCCTTTAAAACTACTACATGCAATGGCTGCCTTTTCTCTGTAGGTGGCGCTGTTGATTTTAGATATTTTTCCTGATCTTTTTTTAAAGGACCCAAAGTTACTTTTACAATTTGACGTCCGGTGTTCGAGGCTGGAACTTGTTTTCCAGAATAAAGTTTGTGCTTCTAGTTGGTGCGGAGTCTTTGACTCCTGGCCTTGTAGACCTCAATGAGTAGATCCTTGACATACTGGATCTCTCTTTCGATGGAATCGGACTTCTCTTTCAGCTCTCTGTTGCGGACTTCCAGGCCTTGACATTCTTCATCCAATGCGTCGTATTCTGCGCGTTTGCGTTGGCGGTACCGGAGCGCCGCCGTCTTGTTCTGGTCTCTCTTCTTCTGCTTGCGGTCACCTTTGGGTTGGTGTGAGGCAGCACAGCTGGCGGCTGAAGTGGTGGGGCGGTCGTATGGGGTAGGCCTGTTGAGTCGTTTGGATTGTGCTGGCGGGTCAGTGGTGTTGGTCATCACCATAAAATCCTGCTGGTTTTCTCGATGGAAATCACTTGGAACATCTGGGTATAGATTGAGGAGCTCGAGGCATCCAGAATCCAGCGTGTCCAGTGCCACGGGGGCAGGAGCTGGTGTTTCTGCCACATAGGCCTGGAACTCTATTCCTCTATCGCCGAGTTGTTGATCAGGTGTTGGGAAGAGGAAGTGGACTTCATGAGAAGGCGGGGTGCTGGGGGCCACTTGGTCATGGGGCATTGGAAGCCCAGGGGAGAGAGACTCCTCCAGGAAATAATCTTCCATCTGCTCCAGCTCCTTCTTCAGGAGGGTCGCCATGACCTCCAAGTCCGGGGCAGGAGGCCCTGGCAAGGATGGATCCGCCGCTGCTGGCAGGAAACATGAAAAGTCCACCCTTTCCGTCATCCAGTCCGTGAATCCATCCCCTGTGCAAAAGAGAGAAGAGGTCAAGTCTGGAGAATTGGATAAAAGAATCGGGGATCCACTAACTACTTCCTAGATTCTAGCATAGTTACCGCTATATACTTAACAACAGTGAAAGGGGAACTATGGCGGAAAAAATATCTTTAAAATCAAGATTTAAAATTTACCTCTGTATAAAAATCTCCAGTCTTCCAGTACTTATCAGCTGCTGTATATCCTGCAGGAAGTGGTGTATTCTTTCCAGTCTGACACAGTGCTCTCTGCTGCCACCTCTGTCCATGTCAGGAACTGTCCAGAGCAGGAGAGGTTTTCTATGGGGATTTGCTGCTGCTCTGGACAGTTCCTGACACGGACAGAGGTGGCAGCAGAGAGCACTGTATTAGACTGGAAAGAATTCACCACTTCCTGCAGGACATACAGCAGCTGATAAGTACTGGAAGACTGGAGATTTTTATATAGAAGCAAATTACAAATCTATATAAATTTGTGACACCGGTTAATCTGAAAGAAAAAAAAGAAGTACCCCTTTAAGTGTTCTATGCACACATATTGTCTTGAAAGAACATTGTTATAATGAATTTTAGCAGTCAGGATGTAGCATTAGGTGTGGCAGAGATCATATTACACCAGGGATGGGGAACCTTCGGCCCTCCAGCTGTTGCAAAACTACAATTTCCATCATGCCTGGACAGCCGAAGCGAAGCTTTGGCTGTCCAGGCATGATGGGAATTGTAGTTTTGCAACAGCTGGAAGGCCGAAGGTTCCCCATCCCTGTATTACACCTAGGCCGCGATGCAAGTGCATGGCCAGAGACCCCTGAGATGGCCCGGTTACAGCTTTTGCATTGCGGACCTGGTTACCCCTCGAACACTGAACCCTTAGACCCAGTGCCCAAATACACGTCCGGCTCACCTGCCAGGCATCCTCCTTCCGCCCCGTGCAAATTCACCCCGTCTTCCATGTGCACTGGAAGCTGTTCATAGTGATTTCCATGAGCAGGGATCTTAAGGAGATCCGCCCGCCAGTGCAGAGCGCTAACTGGCAACATCGACATCTCCAGATCCAGGTTCAAAGCCGCCAGGAGAGACATTTCCACCAGAATTATTCAGGGTTAGGCCGGAGAATTGTTCGGGAGCACGATTCCTGCTGGAGAGGACAGCGGAAGGCGCAAAGGGGATAAAAGACCTGAAACATATCAGGAGACAGGTTACTCTTCTGGCCTCATCCATGGTACAGTCATCATACCTAATATATATATATATATATATATATATATATATATATATATATATATATATACACTGCTGCTGCGCCTTTAAGACAATCCTCAAAGTCTGCCCTCCCATGGGGACTTGACACCTGTTATGTATCTACTAGTAATAAGTTATATGATCTAAAGATGGAAGGTCATAGTTCCAGGAGATTGGTGTGAGGTAAAAGGATACAGCGCGGTCTATGTTTAACCCAGCTGGTTATTCAGTAACATCATGCTTACCACATACTCAGCAGTTCACCAAGCAGAGAATGGGGAATGACTGTGAATGACTATGCTATTCTCATAGCCACAGGCAGGGGGCGCTGCAGGCCAGTCACTGCATCAGCACATCCCTCACATCAGTGGGAAACCTAGGGTAACAATCCCTTCCACCACTATGTGGGGGGCCCACTGTGATGGTAGCTGTGGGGCCCTCCCTTCTGCTGCTGCATTTATTAGAGAGTTGAGGATAAAAAACATGGTTGCTTTCCTCGAAAAACATCACCATTCTAAGCGAATAGACCAGAGTTGCAGACAGTACTGGACACAACCTACTGACAGGGGAAGAAAAGAGCTCTGACTTCTACCCCTAGATCCCCCCTTTAATATAGATATAAGCTGCAACAATAAAAGAACCAATTCAAATGAGTCAAATAACATTGTTTGTTTGTTTTTTTCTGCCCAGAACAGCGCCACTGTATGGTCATGTATGGTATTGCAGCTTGGTTTATTGCTGGGATTGAGCTGCAATACAAACTTTTACCTATAAACTAAGACCCCCCCCCTCCCCTTTCTTATAATCCCTTTATGTTAGATTGGCATGGAAGTTTAACAGAAAAAAAACATCCAGTTGTGACTGCTAAATTATATAATATATATCCCCCACTATTTGTTATACTACCCTTTCTTTCCATGGGGCGCCCCCCTCCCCCTCGCTGCTGTTACTGTAAGTTCCACTTATCTCTAAGCTTCCCCCGGGGACTGATTCTTCTCATCCATGAAAAACAAGAGTAAATTAAATCCCGGGGGGCAGAGCTGGCGCAGATGGTTCAGGTAGGGCCGAGCCGCACACTAACAGCCGCTCATTGTCCCCAGATCAGGGATTAGATCATGTTATCTATATGGAATCATTTACAAAAAAACGTAAGCGCCACAAATAGGCCGGACGGAGTTGTATATACTGTAATACAGTGTCATATATACTGTAATTCGGAGTCATATATACTGTAATACAGTGTCATATATACTGTAATACAGTGTCATATATACTGTAATACAGTGTCATAAATACTGTAATACGGAGTCATATATACTGTAATACAGTGTCATATATACTGTAATACAGTGTCATATATACTGTAATACAGTGTCATATATACTGTAATACAGTGTCATATATACTGTAATAGGGAGTCATATATACTGTAATACAGTGTCATATATACTGTAATAGGGAGTCATATATACTGTAATACGGAGTCATATATACTGTAATTCGGAGTCATATATACTGTAATTCGGAGTCATATATACTGTAATAGGGTGTCATATATACTGTAATAGGGAGTCATATATACTGTAATACGGAGTCATATATACTGTAATACGGAGTCATATATACTGTAATACAGTGTCATATATACTGTAATAGGGAGTCATATATACTGTAATACGGAGTCATATATACTGTAATACGGAGTCATATATACTGTAATACGGAGTCATATATACTGTAATAGGGAGTCATATATACTGTAATACGGTGTCAGGAAAAAAAAATATTACATTCAACCAAGTTCTAGAATATGTACATTGTTATGTTATGTAATGTTATAAATATGTACAAAGTTTTGGATACAAAGTATCACACTGTGGGGAAGATTTATCAAACTGGTGTAAAATAGAATTGTCTCAGTTGCCCCCGGCAACCAATCAGATTCCACCTTTCATTTTCCAAAAGACCTGTGATGAATGGTTGCCGGGGGCAAATAAGACAATTCTATTTTACACCAGTTTGATAAATCTCCCCCTGTGTTTTCTATATTTTTGTGTCCTCCTTGTCATGGCTGTAATAAGACTACAACTCCCATCATACCCTGACAGTGGATGTTCTTATATAGCACTGTTCCTCAGCCTGTGGCTCTCCAGATGTTGGAAAAACCACAACTCCCATCATGCCCTGACAGCCAAAGGCTAGAGAGCCGCAGGTTGGGGAACCCTGGTCTACTTATCCACATTATATATCTATATAACAGTCATAACTAATAGTATCAGCAAATGAAATGGAAAATAAATAAATAAAATAAATATAACTAAATATATAATAAAATAAATAAATGTATAAAAAAAAACAAAATATATATATAAAATAAGTAAATATATAATAAAATAAATATATATACACACACACACAGTATATATAATAAAATATATAAAAAATTATTTATTATAGAATTTACTAAAGAAACGAAGTAATCGTCTATAAATAAATAAAAATAAATATAACTAAATATATAATAAAATAAGTAAATATATAATAAAACGAAGTAATCGTCTATAAATAAATAAAAATAAATATAACTAAATATATAATAAAATAAGTAAATATATAATAATAAAACGAAGTAATCGTCTATAAATAAATAAAAATAAATATAACTAAATATATAATAAAATAAGTAAATATATAATAATAAAATGAAGTAATCGTCTATAAATAAATAAAAATAAATATAACTAAATATATAATAAAATAAGTAAATATATAATAATAAAACGAAGTAATCGTCTATAAATAAATAAAAAGGTGAAATCCAATGGGTGTAGATGCCGAGCACTTACTCCATGTTTGCAGATCTGGTGGCGCGGTACAAGTGCAGGAGCACACTTGTTTGGTGGGTTTGCACGGTTAGAAAGCCATGATAAGTCTGGAGCGAGGATATAATGTTGTCTGAGCTGCAGGAGGGATATGAGATCCCAGCGCAGGAGGCTAGACCTGTATACTGTCACCCAGAGGTGACATCAGCCCGGCTCCCCGCCCACCATTAACCCCTTCCCTGCTAGGTGCAGTGCGCTGTAGCGACTGATGGGGATTGGCTGGCTCCTCGGTGGCCTCATTCTGCCCTGAGATGGTCACCTGACTTTTGAGGAATTTGGGGGATTTTTGTTTTTTTGTTAACTTTATTCTTTCTTGGAAAATCCTGTGACAATGCGGCAATATGAGTTGTTCCCATCAGCAGCACCCAGCTTTCCCAGGATACAGTCTATAGCTAGGGATCAGGCAGAGTAACTATCCTATGCTCATGGCAGCCGCAGCCTGTGCCCGCTCCGTCATGTCGCTCTAGTCTGTGATGCTTTTATATCTGGCCGCTATTTATCCCCCTGGTAGTGTCTTACACCCTCGTAGTTGTGTAGACTCCAGACCAGGAACAATGGCCGGGAGTGATGACCGTCACACAGAGCAGAGTGACACCGGGGACATGTCTCTCATGACACAGCCCTGGCAGCCACATAGGAACAGCGCGTACACCTTCATACTGATAATCAATATTTATGGTAAAGAAACATTGATTAAAGGGGAACTCCAGCAGAAAAAAAAACATAAACTGGATTTGTAAATTACTTCTATTTAAAAATCTTTCCATACTTATCAGCTGCTGCATGTCCTGCAGGAAGTGGTGTATTCTCTCCAGTCTGACACACTGCTCTCTGCTGCCACCTCTGTCCATGTCAGGAACTGTCCAGAGCAGGAGAGGTTTTCTATGGGGATTTGCTGCTGCTCTGGACAGTTCCTGACATGGACAGAGGTGGCAGCAGAGAGCACTGTGTCAGACTGGAGAGACTACACCACTTCCTGCAGGACATACAGCAGCTGATAATAACTGAAAGAATGGAGATTTTTTAAAATAAAAGTCAATTACAAATATGTCACTTTCTGGCACCAGTTGATAAAACAAAATTACTGGAGTACCCCTTTAATTCCCCCCCCCCCCCCCATTATCTATATATCTATCCATTATCCCTGTACTGTGACATCACTGTGTGTAGTATCCCTGTACTGTGACATCACTGTGTATTATCCCCCCTGTACTGTGACATCATTGTGTGTATTATCCCTGTACTGTGACATCACTGTGTATTATCCCCCCTGTACTGTGACATTACTGTGTGTATTATCCCTGTACTGTGACATCATTGTGTGTATTATCCCTGTACTGTGACATCACTGTGTGTATTATCCCTGTACTGTGACATTACTGTGTATTATCCCCCCTGTACTGTGACATCATTGTGTGTATTATCCCTGTACTGTGACATCACTGTGTATTATCCCCCCTGTACTGTGACATCACTGTGTATTATCCCTGTACTGTGACATCACTGTGTGTATTATCCCTGTACTGTGACATCACTGTGTATTATCCCTGTACTGTGACATTACTGTGTATTATCCCCCCTGTACTGTGACATCATTGTGTGTATTATCCCTGTACTGTGACATCACTGTATTATATCCCTGTACTGTGACATCACTGTGTATTATCCCTGTACTGTGACATCACTGTGTGTATTATCCCTGTACTGTGACATCACTGTGTGTATTATCCCTGTACTGTGACATCACTGTGTATTATCCCTGTACTGTGACATCACTGTGTGTATTATCCCTGTACTGTGACATCACTGTGTGTATTATCCCCCCTGTACTGTGACATCATTGTGTATTATCCCCCCTGTACTGTGACATCATTGTGTGTATTATCCCTGTACTGTGACATCACTGTGTGTATTATCCCTGTACTGTGACATCATTGTGTGTATTATCCCTGTACTGTGACATCAGTGTGTATTATCCCCCTGTACTGTGACATCACTGTGTGTATTATCCCTGTACTGTGACATCACTGTGTGTATTATCCCTGTACTGTGACATCACTGTGTATTATCCCTGTACTGTGACATCACTGTGTGTATTATCCCTGTACTGTGACATCACTGTGTGTATTATCCCTGTACTGTGACATCACTGTGTGTATTATCCCCCCTGTACTGTGACATCACTGTGTGTATTATCCCCCCTGTACTGTGACATCACTGTGTGTATTATCCCCCTGTACTGTGACATCACTGTGTGTATTATCCCTGTACTGTGACATCACTGTGTGTATTATCCCCCCTGTACTGTGACATCAGTGTGTATTATCCCTGTACTGTGACATCACTGTGTATTATCCCTGTACTGTGACATCATTGTGTGTATTATCCCTGTACTGTGACATCACTGTGTATTATCCCTGTACTGTGACATCACTGTGTATTATCCCTGTACTGTGACATCATTGTGTGTATTATCCCTGTACTGTGACATCACTGTGTGTATTATCCCCCTGTACTGTGACATCACTGTGTATTATCCCTGTACTGTGACATCACTGTGTGTATTATCCCTGTACTGTGACATCACTGTGTGTATTATCCCCCCTGTACTGTGACATCACTGTGTATTATCCCTGTACTGTGACATCACTGTGTGTATTATCCCTGTACTGTGACATATATATATATATATATAATTTCGGATCGCGCTCCGCTATGTCCAGGCACGTCCCCTCCACATAACTGCAGCTTTATTATAGAAGTATGTGAGCACATTGCTGGGATTCCTTCATACAAGCTACAGGCACAGGGCTTGTCATGGTGTTAGTGGTGGGCCCCCAGTGGGTAAAGCAATGGTCCGCAATCTGTGGCCCTCCAGCTGGTGCAAGACTACAACTCCCATCATGCCCTGACTGCTGTAGTTTTGGAGAAGCAGGAAAGTCCCTAGTTCCCTGGGGATTCCTTTCTGTCCCCTACCACAGGACCGTGTATATAATGTAGTCACATTGGGTGGGGGGGGGGGGGGGGGGGGGGTGCCACCATTGCTGTACATAGATACATAGTGAGGCTATGTTCACACTACGTAAGTTTCGCAGAAATCACGGCCTATGGGGGAGATTTATCACACATGCTGTAAAGTGACACTGGCTTAGTTGCCCCTAGCAACCAATCAGATTCCACCTTTCATTCCCCACAGACTCTTTGGTTAATCAAAGGTAGAATCTGATTGGTTGCTAGGGGCAACTGAGCCAGTTTCACTTTACTCCATGTTTGATAAATCTCCCTCATAGTATACACTCCGGCCGGGATCCCTAGCATGACATGTCAGTTTACTGCGGCCGCTATTCAGTGAAAACCCCCTCAGTTCACACAATGGAGCGTGCGGCTCCGGCCACACGCTCCATTGTGTGCTGTGGGGAGTTCTGATGCGGGCGAGGATGTGCCTGCATCAGAACTCTGTGGCACTAAAGATCTTCCGGCCGGGAGGATCTTTTCTGAGATCAGCCGTTCCGTGACCCAGCCGGGTCATGGAACGGCGGGCCTCTTGCCTAATGTGAACATAGCCTGAGACTGGAAAGATATCTGGAAGTAGTAATACATGATGTGTAGTGACAATAGACCAGGTATAGTCCCTGCCAGCCCCATCTCCTGCATGTCGCTTCTCTCCCGGGATCTTCCTGCTCCATGAAAAACAAGAGCAAATTACCCCCCGGGGGCCGCGCTGCTGCAGATGGTTCAGGTCGAGAACAATATTATTGACAAGCATCATACCAAGCCAAGTCAGATCTCTATGGTGCCCAGGACCGCGTCATCCACCAGAGCCGCCCATACACCTCACAGCCTGACAACCATCCCTCCCATCAGTCACTATCAGACTCCTCCAGCAGCGGTTTATCTCCCTGACAACAAAAGCATCAAACAGCTGAAATCCAACATGGCTGACCCTACTCCCCTGACATTGGTGGAGGAGTCACTGAGCCCCCATTCACATTGTGCCACCAAAATCAGTGGGTCGGGTCAACCCTGGATTAAAACTGGCTGTGCCTAAAATGAGCTCTTCAAGGTGATTATTAAAGGGGTAAATAACTTTCCCCTTTTAGGGTTTTTAGGGTTAACAGATAGATGAGGGTCTTGTATGGTGCCCCCTATTATAAGCATATACCTCTGAATGACCCCATATGTCCATGCATTACATGGCCAGGGCATGGTCATCTACAGTGCAATGCTCCATCCCTCCTGCGGGGGCACTGCAGGGAAATGGAGGGCCTGCCACAGATTACACATCAATGTCCAGATCAGCAGTAAAAGCCTCTATGTAAACAGGGACATGGCCGTGACTACACAAAGATCATACAGCATGGCGCCTAATGTAAGTGACCATGCAACGTATAATAATAATAATAATAATAATAATAATAATAATAATATAGTGTGAATGCATCTTTGCAACCACCGACCTCAGTGTGAAAGCAACTAACTATTGCTATCTCACATACTATTTTGGTCATGCAACTTAGATGTGATCATGTAGCCCTAACCTTAAAGGGTCACCCCAAAACCATTACATGTCCATGGGATGGGTGTTAAAGGGGCATTCCCATCATTCTCTATGGGAGCGGCAGAAACAATTGGGTACAGAGTTAGGTTGTGTCTGCCAGCTCCCAAAGAGAAAGAATGGAGCGGCATGAAGGTTTAAGGTAGATCAACCCACACAGGAATACCCCTATTAGTAACTGACTGCCGATCACAAGTACTGAATGAAGTGAAACATCGGTGCCCACCCCATGAAGAGGACCTGGACTCTCAGTGTCTTATAGACTTTAGGTACTCCGGTAAAAAAAAAAAATTCTGAAAGTTATACAGATTTGTAACATTTACTTCTGTTTAAAAATCTCCAGTCTTCCATTACTTATCAACTGCTGTATGTCCTGCAGAAAGTGGTGTATTCTCCCCAGTCTGACACAGTGCTCTCTGCTGCCACCTCTGTCCATGTCAGGAACTGTCCAGAGCAGGAGAGGTTTTCTATGGGGATTTGACAGTTCCTGACATGGACAGAGGTGGCAGCAGAGAGCACTGTGTCACACTGGAGAGAATACACCACTTCCTGCAGGACATACAGCAGCTGATAAGTACTGGAAAATTGGAAAATTTTAAATAAAAGTAATTTACAAATCTGTATACAAAGTATATGAAAGTCACGTTATGTTACATCTGTATATAAGAACAATGGTAAATCCATACAGGTGCCTGTCTTAGGGCAATGGTCTCAACCTGCGGCTTTCTAACTGTTACTAAACTACAACTCCCAGCATCCAGGAGGAAAATCACAGGTTGCAAATGCGCCATACAAGAGGTGGATGTGTCAGTCATTCCCAAGGGGGCGCTACAACAGCCTTGGATGTGACATGTCTACAGCTCTGTCCTAGATCCCATGCATTAGTATCCTGTATACAGGAATGGTTCAGGAGTCACATGGGTTCCCGTATGTCTGGTGATCTGGCACAGCTGCCTCCGCCATGGTTATACTGGATCACTAAACACTGTACTGGCTGTAACATGTCCTGGATCCATATCCTATTACAGACTATGGGGCACCGGATAGGATGCGGGGGGCTCCACCACATCCATACTATGAGATCAGATGATGGGGGATTCAGCATCACAATGGTGTCAGCATGACTCAGGCTTTACTCATCCAGCGCTTATGTAATAGCGTCCCGGCACGTTTCATAACACAGGAGCACAGCAGGAAGAGCCGCTCTAAGCTCTTCTCTCCCCACAGCCATAGCTCCTCCCATTATTACCATCCAGCCATATCGGACACTAGTGCTGGAATAGTCTGTGTTATATACCATGTATAAGGGTTACACCCATAGTCCAGGAAATACTCATATATACTTATAATGTAACTAGAGCGAATATTATATTAGATATAGATAATAGTATATGGTCGTATTTATTATATAACACTCATCATGTATAATATATATATAATTTATATATACACACACAATCCCCTGGGGCAGGCATGATGGGAATTGTAGTTCTGCAACAGCTGAAGGGTGGCAGGTTCTCCTATTCCTGCCCTAGAGCAACATTCCCTACTACAACTCCCATCATTCCCTGGGCAACATCTGTAAGCTGTATTATTCCCATCATGCCTCCACAGAACTGTAGCAACACTACAAGGCTGCAAAGTACAAATGAGGCAAAACTACGATTCCCATCATGTCCTGACATAACGGCGGAGAGGCAATGCAAAATGTCTACCAATGTAAACAAGGCTCGCCGTACTACAACTCCCATCAAACTCTGCAGAAACTTTTACAAATGTTGCAGTACAACTCCCATCATGTCCTGACATAACAGTGGAGAGGCAATGCAAACATCTACCAATGTAAGCAAGGCTCGCCGTACTACAACTCCCATCAAGCCCTAGAAAAACTCTAGTAAAACTTTGACAGCTCACAGATCATGCCTTAGCAGAACTTTAGTTAAACTACAATGCTGCAAAGTTTTTTTTAAACGTTTACAAATGTTGCAGTACTACAACTCCCATCAACTCCTGGCGAAACATTTACAAATGTTGCAGTACTACAACTCCCATCAACTCCTGGCGAAACGTTTACAAATGTTGCAGTACTACAACTCCCATCAAGTCTTTGTGAAACGTTTACAAATGTTGCAGTACTACAACTCCCATCAACTCCTGGCGAAACTTTTACAAATGTTGCAGTACTACAACTCCCATCAAGTCCTGGCGAAACTTTTACAAATGTTGCAGTACTACAACTCCCATCAAGCCCTGGCGAAACTTTTACAAATGTTGCAGTACTACAACTCCCATAAAGTCTTTGTGAAACTTTTACAATTGTTGCAGTACTACAACTCCCATAAAGTCTTTGTGAAACTTTTACAATTGTTGCAGTACTACAACTCCCATCAACTCCTGGCAAAACTTTTAGAAATGTTGCTAATCTAGAGCTCAAATCCTGCCCTGACAAACCACCCATGATGAGTTCCGATGGGAGTTGTAGTACTACAACAGCTAGAGAGTCACCAGACTAGTCAGACCCAGCGTAGAGGTTAACCCTTTGGTATCCAGTACGAGAAGCCACTTACGCCATCTTTGCAGTTGTGTTGTTGCAGCACAAGTGCAGTCGCACACTTGTTTTGTGGTCGTGCACGTCTAGAAAGCCATGGTGACTCATGTACGAGAGCGGTGTGTGACTAGGACGCAGCCGCTGGGAGGATATGGCTGGGAGTTTGGGGCTGGCTGCACTTTGTAGGGTGTAGATAGCAGAGGTGACATCAGCGCTGGCTGCATATCCCTCCGCAGATTCCACCCCACACACGGGAGCAGCGGCGGCAGCACCGCCACCTGTCACTGCACACACACCGCTCCACTACAGCCCACAATGACAGGCAGATCTCAGTCATTTTCTGTCGTTTTGGCTCTTTTTGAGCCTCGCCGGCAGCGGTAGAGGGACTATTTTGGTAGAGAATGTGACATGCTTAGATTGCAGCAGAATTGCATCAGCCTGGAGGGAGGTGTGGATTCCCCGGGTCAGTGAGTTTATGGGAGCCGGCAGCTGATTGGCTGTCCGGGCGGGGGCCCTCCGTGTGATGGGGGCGGCGGCCCTGGAGCTCACATGGTCAGCTGACATTCTCTGACACACACTGAGCCCTGGGATGTGGACACTGGCACACGCGATTGTTAGTGTCCTATTATCGTGTTATACCTAGCAGAGCTACGCTACAGCCCAATGCTGCCCTTACACCGAGCGATAATTCGCCCGATCGTACAATTAACGATATTGAAAGAATTTAGACGGAACGATATATCATACCGAAAAATTGTTTTGCAATCGCTTAAGCCTATCTCGCACATAGGTAAAATCGGTGAACGACTGTTTACACGGAACGATCTGCGAACGACGAACAACGAGTTTAGAACATGTTGTAAGATCAAAATGAACAATTTCTCGCTCGTCGCTTGATAGTTCGCTGCGTTTACACGTACGATTATCGTTCGAATTCGATCGTTATAGTGAAAATTTGCACGATAATCGTTCCGTGGAAACGCAGCATAAGGCGGATACACAACTGCGTAATAAGAGTCCTGGCCAGACCCCACACATCTACAGACCCGATCTGTAAGCATTGTACCTATCCGCTATACATATACAGTGGTGCCTTGGCTTACGAGCATAATTTGTTCCAGGGTGGCGCTTGTAATCCAGATAACTCTTAAACCAAAGCAAAATTTCCCATAACAAATCATTAATCTGCAGACAATTGGTTCCACACCCCAAAAATAATGATTTTTTATTCAGAAAAACATGTAGAACAGATGAAACAAAACATTTAGAAACAGTGGAATATGTGATATTATAAGTTACTCTACAGTATAGCAGCATGTGGTATATAATGTATAGTAACTGTATAACCCTGATAACACCGCAGCTGGATATGTGATATATAAGTTACTGTACAGTATAGCAGCATGTGGTATATAATGTATAGTAACTGTATAACCCTGATAACACAGCAGCTGGATATGTGATATATAAGTTACTGTACAGTATAGCAGCATGTGGTATATAATGTATAGTAACTGTATAACCCTGATAACACAGCAGCTGGATATGTGATATATAAGTTACTGTACAGTATAGCAGCATGTGGTGTATAATGTATAGTAACTGTATAACCCTGATAACACAGCAGCTGGATATGTGATATATAAGTTACTGTACAGTATAGCAGCATGTGGTATATAATGTATAGTAACTGTATAACCCTGATAACACAGCAGCTGGATATGTGATATATAAGTTACTGCATAGTATAGCAGCATGTGGTATATAATGTATAGTAACTGTATAACCCTGATAACACAGCAGCTGGATATGTGATATATAAGTTACTGTACAGTATAGCAGCATGTGGTATATAATGTATAGTAACTGTATAACCCTGATAACATTGCAGCAGCTGGATATGTGATTTATAAGTTACTGTACAGTATAGCAGCATGTGGTATATAATGTATAGTAACTGTATAACCCTGATAACACAGCAGCTGGATATGTGATATATCAGTTACTGTACAGTATAGCAGCATGTGGTGTATAATGTATAGTAACTGTATAACCCTGATAACACAGCAGCTGGATATGTGATAAATAAGTTACTGTACAGTATAGCAATCAGCATGTGGTATATAATGTATAGTAACTGTATAACCCTGATAACACTGCAGCTGGATATGTGATATATTAGTTACTGTACATTATAGCAATCAGCATGTGGTGTATAATGTATAGTAACTGCATAACCCTGATAACACAGCAGCTGTATATGTGATATATAAGTTACTGTACAGTATAGCAGCATGTGGTGTATAATGTATAGTAACTGTATAACCCTGATAATACAGCAGCAGCTGGATATGTGATATATAAGTTACTGTACAGTATAGCAGCATGTGGTGTATAATGTATAGTAACTGTATAACTATGATAACACAGCAGCTGTATATGTGATATATAAGTTACTGTACAGTATAGCAGCATGTGGTATATAATGTATAGTAACTGTATAACCCTGATAACACAGCAGCAGCTGGATATGTGATATATAAGTTACTGTACAGTATAGCAATCAGCATGTGGTATATAATGTATAGTAACTGCATAACCTTGATAAAACAGCAGCTGGATATGTGATATATAAGTTACTGTGCAGTATAGCAGCATGTGGTGTATAATGTATAGTAACTGTATAACCCTGATAACACAGCAGCTGGATATCTGATATATAAGTTACTGTACAGTATAACAATCAGCATGTGGTATATAATGTATAGTAACTGTATAACCCTGATAACACTGCAGCAGGATATGTGATATATGTTACTGTACAGTATAGCAGCGTGGTGTATAATGTATAGTAACTGTATAACCCTGATAACACAGCAGCAGCTGGATATGTGATATATGTTACTGTACAGTATAGCAGCGTGGTGTATAATGTATAGTAACTGTATAACCCTGATAACACTGCAGCTGGATATGTGATATATAAGTTACTGTACAGTATAGTAAAGTGGTGTATAATGTATAGTAACTGTATAACCCTGATAACACTGCAGCTGGATATGTGATATATAAGTTACTGTACAGTATAGCAGCATGTGGTGTATAATGTATAGTAACTGTATAACCCTGATAACACAGCAGCTGGATAAGTGATATATAAGTTACTGTACAGTATAGCAATCAGCATGTGGTATATAATGTATAGTAACTGCATAACCCTGATAACACATCAGCAGGATATGTGATATATAAGTTACTGTACAGTATAGCAATCAGCATGTGGTGTATAATGTATAGTAACTGTATAACCCTGATAACACAGCAGCAGCTGGATATGTGATATATAAGTTACTGTACAGTATAGCAATCAGCATGTGGTGTATAATGTATAGTAACTGCATAACCCTGATAACACATCAGCTGGATATGTGATATATAAGTTACTGTACAGTATAGCAGCATGTGGTATATAATGTATAGTAACTGTATAACCCTGATAACACAGCAGCAGTTTGTAGATACAGGATGGAACTACAGATCCCCATAATGCAGTAGTGTAGTACAACAGGCTAGAATAGAGAAGCAGGGCTGCTGTCAGAGGTCTGTGTGGTCACATGGCAGCAATGGGGAAGGGGGGGTGTTCAGCATGGACCAATCAGGAAGTGAGCTGTGCAGGAGGACAGAGATAGAAACTTTAAATAAAGCAGTTTGAATGGCTGAGTGCAAGTGCAGGCACATTATAGCAGCAGTGTGTATAGCTGAGTGTAAGTGCAGGCACATTATAGCAGCAGTGTGTATAGCTGAGTGTAAGTGCAGGTACATTATAGCAGCAGTGTTTATAGCTGAGTGTGAGTGCAGGTACATTATAGCAGCAGTGTTTATAGCTGAGTGTGAGTGCAGGCACATTATAGCAGCAGTGTGTATAGCTGAGTGTGAGTGCAGGTACATTATAGCAGCAGTGTTTATAGCTGAGTGTGAGTGCAGGCACATTATAGCAGCAGTGTGTATAGCTGAGTGTAAGTGCAGGTACATTATAGCAGCAGTGAGTATAGCTGAGTGTAAATGCAGGCACATTATAGTAGCAGTGTGTATAGCTGAGTACAAGTGCAGGCACATTATAGCAGCAGTGTGTATAGCTGAGTGTGAGTGCAGGCACATTATAGCAGCAGTGTGTATAGCTGAGTGTAAGTGCAGGTACATTATAGCAGCAGTGAGTATAGCTGAGTGTAAATGCAGGCACATTATAGCAGCAGTGTGTATAGCTGAGTGTAAGTGCAGGCACATTATAGTAGCAGTGTGTATAGCTGAGTACAAGTGCAGGCCTATTATAGCAGCAGTGTGTATAGCTGAGTGTGAGTGCAGGCACATTATAGCAGCAGTGTGTATAGCTGAGTGCAAGTGCAGGCACATTATAGCAGCAGTGAGTATAGCTGAGTGTAAGTGCAGGTACATTATAGCAGCAGTGTTTATAGCTGAGTGTGAGTGCAGGCACATTATAGCAGCAGTGTGTATAGCTGAGTGTGAGTGCAGGTACATTATAGCAGCAGTGTTTATAGCTGAGTGTGAGTGCAGGCACATTATAGCAGCAGTGTGTATAGCTGAGTGCAAGTGCAGGCACATTATAGCAGCAGTGAGTATAGCTGAGTATAAATGCAGGCACATTATAGCAGGAATGGAGAGGATGGAGAACACAAGGGCTGACAGAGACTGCAGGAAGCATGAAGGAATGAGCAGGGCAGATGTGGGCACATACATGCAGCACTCTCTGTCTGGGGAGAGAGGGGTTACAGCTATGAAGAGATTACCTCCACAGTCCTGTCCCCTGATGTAAGCCCCAGCCTGAAAGGGACCTGCTATGATTTGGAAGGTGAGGAGACTTCCTGGGTCAGAGTACAGGGCTGTAGACCCCGCTATGTAGACCATACTTCTCCCCCGCTCCCCCTCCCACCCAGCACAGAGAGCTCTTACACCAAAGCAATGCTCTTACACCAAGTTACAATTTTGAAAAACTGTGAGTTCTTCTTCCAAAACGCTCTTAAACCAAGTTACTCTTAAACCAAGGTACCACTGTGTATATATATATTCCAGAGAGCTATACATGTGATAGGCAGTGACAAACAGGACAATACACAATCACATGTTACATGAGTAAGGGTCAATTTACACGGAGTAAACCTGGTGGAATTCCGCGGTGGCATGTCAACTCTTCCGAGCGGAGAGAGGAGGTGAGCGAGCCCTCCCATAGATTGTCAGTATGACACGGAGGCCGGCGAGATTGCACGGTGGATAGTTCCGCCGCGGAGTTCCACCAGTTTTACTCCATGTGAACTGGCCCTAAGGTAAATGGTGGACTGGTACATGGGGATAGAGGACCCTGCCCACCAGGGTTTATATATACCCTGTGTCTGTGTGCGGGGTACTTCCAAATATGTGTCAGGAATGCCATAGGCAGCTGCAGGCTCCTTACAGATGCGTGGACGCCACCTGCGTATTGCTGTCACTGTTGTGGAGCTGTTCCAGGAACAGATAAGAAGCGCAGGATTTCAGATGAAAAGGAGAACTCAAAGACTCACATTGAAATTATATGCAGTTAAAGGGGTATTCTGGCAAAATATATATTTTTTACTTCTATTTAAAAATCTCCAGTCTTCCAGTACTTATCAGCTGCTGTATGTGCTGCAGGAAGTGGTGTATTCTCTCCAGTCTGACACAGTGCTCTCTGCTGCCACCTCTGTCCATGTCAGGAACTGTCCAGAGCAGCAGCAAATCCCCTCTCCTGCTCTGGACAGTTCCTGACATGGACAGAGGTGGCAGCAGAGAGCTCTGTGTCAGACACCTTTATATATGTTACAGGGGACATATTTTTAGATTTCTCCACCCATTGTAGGAGCACCCCTTACTCCTGCTGTCAATAGACCTGTAGCCTTTTGTGGCCTCCAAGTTCGTTGTCCCAGGATAACTGAGTGGTTTGGGGACAGGCCAAGGATGAAGCAATACTTTGCTGTGATGATGAGACATGATAGGATCCATTCACAAATTTCTCCAATGCGCTGGCACGCTTAGCTGACAATCCAGAGCATCTCATCCTGCACTGGGTGCTGTAAGATTTGCAGTCAAGATGTAACTTTATTTATAGGTATCTTGTCCTTAGTCGACTTGAAGTCCAAGAGGTGACTTGAAGTGTCTGCTTCAGGCAGTACCACCTGCTGATGATCCAAGGAGGCGACAGGGCTGGCCCTTTAAGTGAAAGCGTTCATAGTTAACCATGGTGCTGTGATTGACAGAGTGAGGAGCCATTGTCTCCCTGCCCTGCCAATCAATCCTGAGGCTACAGGCAGCATTATATGTCAGGCCGCTCTCTCTTCCCAAACTTTCCTCTCAGAGAAGGAGGAGGAGGCGCAGAAGAATTGCAGCTCTGCAGCTAGGCGAGTATGGCTTTTTTAAATTGCACAGGTGGGATACCTATATGGGGGGTGCCTAACATGAGGGATTACCTACAGAGCGTATGCCTACATTGGGGGGGGGGGGTTATGACTACATGCAGGGAGATTACCTACATTGGGGATATTATATAGTGGCTGGGGGCAGGAGGGGGGGCAACTGCCAGGGGGACTATCTGCTGGGGAATACCTACATGAGGGGATACACTTTACTGTGGGCCTAACTGCTATATGGGTGCATGGAGGGGACCTAACTACTATTTAGAAGCATAAAGCGGTACTAATATACATTTACAGAGAAGGGTGCCTAATCACTATATGATGGCACAAAGGGGGCCTAACCAATATATGATGGCACAAAGGGGACCTAATCACTATATGAGGGCACAGAGGGGGCCTAACCAATATATGATGGCACAAAGGGGCCTAACCAATATATGATGGCCCAAAGGGGCCTAATCACTTTATGAGGGCACAGAGGGGGCCTAACCAATATATGATGGCACAAAGGGGCCTAACCAATATATGATGGCACAAAGGAGACCTAATCACTATATGAGGGCACAGAGGGGGCCTAACCAATATATGATGGCACAAAGGGGCCTAACCAATATATGATGGCCCAAAGGGGCCTAATCACTTTATGAGGGCACAGAGGGGGCCTAACCAATATATGATGGCACAAAGGGGACCTAATCACTATATGATGGCACAAAGGAGACCTAATCACTATATGAGGGCACAGAGGGGGCCTAACCAATATATGATGGCACAAAGGGGCCTAACCAATATATGATGGCACAAAGGGGGCCTAACCACTATATGATGGCCCAAAGGGGCCTAACCAATATATGATGGTACAAAGGGGCCTAACCAATATATGATGGCACAAAGGGGCCTAACCAATATATGATGGCACAAAAGGGCCTAACCAATATATGATGGCACAGAGGGGGTCTAATCACTATATGATGGCACAAAGGGGGCCTAACAAATATATAAGGGCACAAAGGGGGCCTAACCAATATATAAGGGCACAAAGGGGGCCTAACAAATATATAAGGGCACAAAGGGGGCCTAACCAATATATAAGGGCACAAAGGGGGCCTAATCACTATATGATGGCACAAAGGGGGCCTAACCAATATATAAGGGCACAAAGGGGGCCTAATCACTATATGATGGCACAAAGGGGGCCTAACCAATATATAAGGGCACAAAGGGGGCCTAATCACTATATGATGGCACAAAGGGGCCTAAGCAATATATGATGGCACAGGGGGGCTTCAATACAATTTAGTGGCCCAGAGGGCCCTTATTACTGTAGGGGCACAGGGAGGACCTCCTTACTACATGTGCTGGAGTAAAGCACAGAGGTGGCCCACACCACTCCGATCAGAGAAGATGTCACATGTGAGTCCCTGGCTATAAGTCCCTGTCATCATTTATAGGGTCTGCACTGGTATCTACCATTACATGGGCACTGTACAGGGGGATTGTGGGGGTGCCTGGGGCAGCAGACTGTCCTGATTCATCCCTGCTTGTCCCAGAGACACTGTATGTATATAAACTGAAGCTGCCGACCACATGATCTGCTTTCCAGGAGCAAAAGGCAAGCGCTTACTTTACATAAACTTTATTTATACACCCTGGCGCTGGCACATGGCCTATGGTGGATGGCGCCAGCACAGGTGTGAGAACTATCTGGGTGACACGCTGATGTAAGGGCGGCACTATCTTGTCTCTGGCACACTTGGCAGTGACTCTCTGCAGCTTATCAGGCGCTGTACATGTGAAGGACTGGTGCTCGGGGAGTGACTACACGGTCAGCGCCTCCTCTCCCGCTCCAATCACCTCTGTGTTCACTAATGTTACCTGCCCAGGAGTCACATCTACCCGGCTGCACCTCAAGCTCAGACGTGAAGGGGAAAGGGTAGTCACAAAAACACAACATCATCCACTCTCCAATCCTTTATGGCGCCTCCAAGTGATAAGATAAGGAAACTTTATGGTGCTCTGTGATTGTCTGTCAGTAGGGCAAGGTTAGAATTACTGACACTAAACCACCGGGCAGCAGGGACTGAGGCACTAAACACCAGACAGCAGGGACTGGGGGACTAAACCACCGGACAGCAGGGACTGGGGGACTAAACACCAGACAGCAGGGACTGGGGGACTAAACCACCAGACAGCAGGGACTGGGGGACTAAACCACCGGACAGCAGGGACTGGGGGACTAAACACCAGACAGCAGGGACTGAAGCACTAAACTACCAGGCAGCAGGGACTGAGGCACTAAACACCAGACAGCAGGGACTGGGGGACTAAACACCAGACAGCAGGGACTGGAGGACTAAACCACCGGACAGCAGGGACTGGGGGACTAAACACCAGACAGCAGGGACTGGGGGACTAAACACCAGACAGCAGGGACTGGGGGACTAAACACCAGACAGCAGGGACTGAAGCACTAAACTACCAGGCAGCAGGGACTGAGGCACTAAACACCAGACAGCAGGGACTGAGGCACTAAACACCAGGCAGCACGGACTGAGGCACTAAACACCAGACAGCAGGGACTGGGGGACTAAACACCAGACAGCAGGGACTGGGGGACTAAACACCAGACAGCAGGGACTGGGGGACTAAACCACCGGACAGCAGGGACTGGGGGACTAAACACCAGACAGCAGGGACTGGGGGACTAAACACCAGACAGCAGGGACTGGGGGACTAAACACCAGACAGCAGGGACTGGGGGACTAAACCACCAGACAGCAGGGACCGAAGCACTAAACTACCAGACAGCAGGGACTGAAGCACTAAACTACCAGGCAGCAGGGACTGAGGCACAACAGACAGCAGGGACTGGGGCACTTAACACCAGACAGCAGGGACTGAGGCAGTAAACACCAGACAGCAGGGACTGAGGCACTAAACACCAGGCAGCAGGGACTGAGGCACTAAACACCAGACAGCAGGGACTGAGGCACAAAATACCAGACAGCAGGGACTGGGGCACTTAACACCAGACAGCAGGGACTGGGGCACTAAACACCAGACAGCAGTGACTGGGGGACTAAACCACCGGACAGCAGGGACTGAGGCACAACACACCAGACAGCAGGGACTGAGGCACAACACACCAGACAGCAGGGACTGAGGCACAACACAACAGACAGCAGGGACTGGGGCACTTAACACCAGACAGCAGGGACTGAGGCAGTAAACACCAGACAGCAGGGACTAAGACCACCAGACAGCAGGGACTGGGGCACTAAACACTAAACACCAGGGACTGAGGCACTAAAGCACCGGACAGCAGGGACTAAGGCAATTGTCATGTAATGACAAGGGAATAACCAAGGTTAGGTATCCATCCACAGACAGCTGTTTACTGAGAGTCCAAGGAGTGTAACAAGGATGCAGTCTATTGCAAGCCCACTCTAAAAAGAGATGGGCCCCCAACCAACCACATTCCCTACCCCTCCGGGCCAGAAGGCTCCTGGAAGGGTTCAGGACAAATATCTCCTCGCTGCCGAAGCAGAGAGAGGACCAACGCCGCTCACAGCAACCACCCGAGCGCCAGCCTAGGCGTTCCCCTATAAGCGGCCACCAAATGGTTTGGCTATCTCCCGAAGGGGACCCAGGGTTGCTGGGAGGCAAAGAACCTAATGGTCACACATGCCTCCCCTAGACCTCCAGGGGGACACCCAAAAGTGCGACCGCAACCTCAAAATAGCTCTCAACAGCCGGAGACTGGAAAGCTAGAGGTGAGTGCTCAAAGAGGTGATAGTGAAGCGCCGTGCAAAGTGCTTTCACTCAGTGCTTTCCCCAGTGAGTTACAGCACCCCTGAGTTACCACTGCCAGGGCACTTCTAGCGCCTCAGCCCTCTACCTCCTGGAAACCTCATGGCCTGAATCCAGATGGGCATGGTATTTTGCGGAGGCCGGCCTGCGCTACAGCCAACCCCTCAACCCCTATTCCATCCGTGTGGTTCTCACAAACAGAACAGATACTACACTTGATCTTAACCAAAAGGCTGAGAAGCGATCTTTAGACAGCTGTTTCTTGGTGTTGCCCCTCATCAGTGTGGAGCAGGATTCTGGCAAGGTGGGAGCAATGCCTAGTAAAGCAATTCCATCCGTGTGGTTCTCACGAACAGAACAGATACTACACTTGATCTTAACCAAAGGCTGAGAAGCGATCCACAGAAAGCTGTTTCGGGGTGTTGCCCCTCATCAGTGTGGAGCAGGATTCTGGCTAGGTGGGAGCAATGCCTAGTAAAGCAAAAATAGAGATCGCTGATCTCAGGGAGACCCGCCAAACGATAACATGGCCGGCTGCTAGTTAAAGCGCTCAATGCAGTGAAATCCTAGGTGCATTGCTCCCTGGGAAACATGAATATGCAAAAAAGAGAGCCCGTGGAGCCTCATTGAAGAGTCTCGAAACACAGGACCAGCCAGATATACCTCCGGGAAGGACCCAGCCAAGGAGCGGCTCCTGTAGGGAAACCACCAAAACCACCATATTAAGTGGCCCTATAAGTCAATGTAACCACAATGGAAAAACCAAGGCCAGACTAGTCCTGTGTTTTGAGACTCTTAGATGAGGCTCTACGGGCTCTTATTTTGCATATTCATGTTTCCCAGGGAGCAATGCACCTAGGATATCACTGCATTGAGCGCTTTAACCGGCAGCCAGCAGTGTTATCGTTTGGCTGGTCTCTCTGAGATCAGTGATCTGTTTCTCATACGGCCCCGTTTAATCAGAGTGCTGGGCAGGGTGACGGAAGTAACATGCTCTTACCTCCCTGCTATCCCACATCTCTGCTCCGGAGCGCTTCTGGGTCTGAATAGGGACCTAGGACGTAGCGTGTTAGGCCTGCTTAGCCGGTCAACGGCCATAGGGGGTCCCTCCTCGGCCACTTACTGCCTGAACAGTCCTAACACGTCACGTCACAGGTCCCCAGGATTATATTGGCCAATAAAAGTATCACTACTAAGATACTTCAAAAGTATTTACCTCCACATGGATTTCTCTGGCTAACACGGTGCCGTACTATCATGTTCCTAAGAAGAATGGAGGAACGGGAGACAATACGGGGTGAATTATCGGACCTTGTGGATAGAACGTGTCTGGTGAGGATCCAGAATCTGCACAGATATCACAGCAACTTTCTGCTCCGTCTTCAGGTCCAGATAATGTTGCAGGAATCAGCTTCACCATCTGGAAATGTTGTCCCCGCCTGTCCGCATCCCTCTGAGTGTCATCTATACAGCTCCGGAGCACCTGTCACCACGCTAGTCCTCTATAGACATGCCCTCTAAAATAAGGACATAACTACCAAGGTAGAGCAGCTACCGACAACCACATTACTGTACATCCCTGGCTCTAAAACCTGCGTATCTAGGAGTTATAAAGCCTCCATTATAGCAGTGTGAGACTGGGAAACCAGGGGCCACCGGAGCATATTATCCTGGGGCCACCAGAGGGAATGATCCAGGGGCCACTGGAGGAAATGATCTGGGGCCCAGCGGAGGAAATGATCCTGGGGGCCAACAGAGCATATTATCCTGGGGCCACCAGAGGGAATAATCCCGGGCCCAGCGGAGGAAATGATCGTGGGAGCCACTGGAGGGAATGATCCTGGGGGCCACTGGAGGGAATGATCCAGGGGCCACCAGAGGGAATGATCCCGGGCCCAGCGGAGGAAATGATCCAGGGGCCACCGGAGGGAATGATCCAGGGGCCACCAGAGGGAATGATCCCGGGCCCAGCGGAGGAAATGATCGTGGGAGCCACCGCAGGAAATGATCGTGGGGGCCACCAGAGGGAATGATCCCGGGCCCAGCGGTGGAAATGATCCTGGGGCCACCGGAGGAAATGATCCAGGGGCCACGAGAGGGAATGATCCCGGGCCCAGCGGAGGAAATGATCCTGGGGGCCACCGGAGGGAATGATCCAGGGGCCACCAGAGGGAATGATCCCGGGCCCAGCGGAGGAAATGATCCTGGGGGCCACCGGAGGGAATGATCAAGGGGCCACCAGAGGGAATGATCCTGGGGCCACCAGAGGGAATGATCCTGGGGGCCCCCAGAGGGAATGATCCCAGGGCCACCAGAGGAAATGATCCCAGGGCCACCAGAGGAAATGATCCCAGGGCCACCAGAGGAAATGATCCTAGGGGCCCCCAGAGGAAATGATCCTGGGGGCCAACAGAGCATATTATCCTGGGGCCACCAGAGGGAATAATCCCAGGCCCAGCGGAGGAAATGATCCTGGGGCCACCGGAGGGAATGATCCTGGGGGCCACCGGAGAGAATGATCCAGGGGCCACCAGAGGGAATGATCCCGGGCCCAGCGGAGGAAATGATCCTGGGGCCACCGGAGGGAATGATCCAGGGGCCACCAGAGGGAATGATCCCGGGCCCAGCGGAGGAAATGATCCTGGAGGCCACCGGAGGGAATGATCCAGGGGCCACCAGAGGGAATGATCCCGGGTACAGCGGAGGAAATGATCCTGGGGGCCACCGGAGGGAATGATCCAGGGGCCACCAGAGGAAATGATCCTAGGGGCCCCCAGAGGAAATGATCCTAGGGGCCCCCAGAGGGAATGATCCCGGGGCCACCAGAGGGAATAATCCCGGGGCCACCAGAGGAAATGATCCTGGGGCCACTAGTAAAGAACCAGTGAGAAGCGATATACTGACCATATTCTATTCTGGATTTATCTTTATCTGTAACTGTATCTGTATCTGTAACTATAACTACCTTGTGAATAACAAGTTTTCAGTTGAACTACACCTCCCAGAATGCTCTGACCCATATAGAGGCAGATACCAATGATACACAGACTATGCACAACATATAAGTGATTACAGTGCAGTTACACCCATGGACTCACAGGAGGTGTCTTCCCTAATCGGAGATTCTCAATCTATTTTTTCTTGGCCATCATGAAGAATTCTCCAGGCCACAACTCGTCCTCTCAGAATCTGCCAGACAAATAGTTTAGGTTTCTCTCTCATACAATATAGGCATCCTCTGTGCCCCTATACACTAGTTAGGTCCCATGTGTGCCCCCATATAGTAGTTAAGCCTGTACGTGCCTCATATCGTAGATAGGCCCTCCTCTGTGCATTCATATAGTAGTTAGGCACCTGCACAATATAGTAGTTAGTCCCTCTCAGTGTCCCCATATAGTTGTTAGCCCCCCTCTGTGCATCCATACAGTAGTTAGGTGCCCCACTGCGCACCCATTTTAGCGGTTAAGCATCCCTGTGCAGGTAATATCCCCCATACAGGAATCACCCTGTAGGTAGTGAGTGTCCCCCCCAAGTAGGCAGTATCCTTCTGTAGTTGGTGACTCTCCAGGCATCCATATATTGTAGTTAGGCATCTCTGTGCAGATAGTATCCCCCATCCCCATTTAGGTAATCCCCCCTGGTAGTCCACCCAATAGGTAGTATACCCCATGCTTCAGCCTACACCTTACACTTACACCACTTCCTGCAGGACATACAGCAGCTGATAAGTACTGGAAGACTAGAGATTTTTTTTTTTTATAGAAGTAAATTATAAACTGTATAATTTTCTGACACCAGTTGATTTTTTTTGCCACAGCACCCCTTTAAGGCCCCTTTGCTTTAGCCTTTATACTTAGATGCAGCAGAGCTAGGACAGTAAGCTAAACCTTAGCTCTATGTGAGGGAAAGCTTAGACTCGGTTGTGATTTAGTGTTACCAATAATAGACAAACGGCTGAGGAATAGATCACCTATATAGCAGTGCATATAAATGTGTACAGCAGGTATATAGAACACAGTGACGTATGTGAAAGTACCGAGGCCACCGGGGAGCCCATAACCTAGCAGCCGTTACCCCGCTCCATCTAGCGTTAACTCTCTAAGGCCTGATACCTACGGAAACAATGTTAATTGATGTTGATGGTGTAAAGACTACCCTTCCCAGCATGCAGTTCACCAGAGCTAGCTGTATGCAGACAGTGAAGAAGCAGGGGGTGTGAGAGAAACAGAAGACGTGTGAATGCTGCTCTGGAGAACAGGCTGCAACCAAAACTGGGCATCCATATGGGATACCAGTCTGAATGTGACAATATCAGAGCCTGGAGAGGGGATAGGGGAAGAGGTGACCCCCTCTATGGCTACAGATCACCAGGCAGCCAATGTTCTCCACTGTAGACCACAAAAGTTCTCATTATTACCCTTTTCCACCCTAGACCACCAGGGAAGTACCATGGCATGACTACTGACCTTTACCTGTCAGCAATATTATCAATGTTGTTACCGATCACCATGATCATCACGAACTACTTCAACCTGCAAGATACTATAGACTACCATGAATATTTTATCCTGCATCCCCCCAGCCCACCAGGGACGTGTCACTGTCTCCGCTCTTTATTACATCAGTGAGGCTCTCTGGACATGTAGGGTCTTTGTGTAGCTGCTATTTGGAGCTGTGGTTGTACCCCTGGGGGTGAGAAGGAGGGGCTGCCTCTATTCTCGGCACATCACCTATACACCTGAGATGAGCTGCACCTGAGGACCTTTTATTGGAGACGTCTATTTTCCGTACTGCGGCCATATTCACATTGTTGGTGGAGTTACAGAATCCTGGGTATATAGGAGACCCACACACTGAGGGCCAGACAGAGGGCTGGGGGGGCTGCTGGGACGTGCAGGGAAACGTGTGTTGTGGGAAGGATGAAGAGTAATAATACTGCCCTATAATATCACATATACTGCCTACATACCAGCACCATGCTATATCCACATAATACTGCTATATACTGCCAACATACCAGCACCATGCTATACCCACATAATACTGCTATATACTGCCAACATAACAGCACCATGCTATATCCACATAATACTGCTATATACTGCCAACATAACAGCACCATGCTATATCCACATAATACTGCTATATACTGCCAACATAACAGCACCATGCTATACCCACATAATACTGCTATATAGTGTCTACATACCAGCACCATGCTATACCCACATAATACTGCTATATACTGCCAACATAACAGCACCATGATATATCCACATAATACTGCTATATACTGTCTACATACCAGCACCATGCTATGCCCACATAATACTGCTATATAGTGTCTACATACCAGCACCTTGCTATATCCACATAATACTGCTATATACTGCCTACATACCAGCACCATGCTATACCCACATAATACTGCTATATACTGCCAACATAACAGCACCATGCTATATCCACATAATACTGCTATATACTGCCAACATACCAGCACCATGCTATGCCCACATAATACTGCTATATAGTGCCTACATACCAGCACCATGCTATATCCACATAATACTGCTATATACTGCCAACATAACAGCACCATGCTATATCCACATAATACTGCTATATACTGCCAACATAACAGCACCATGCTATATCCACATAATACTGCTATATACTGCCAACATACCAGCACCATGCTATATCCACATAATACTGCTATATACTGCCAAAATAACAGCACCATGCTATATCCACATAATACTGCTATATACTGCCTACATACCAGCACCACGCTACGCCCACATAATACTGCTATATACTGCCTACATACCAGCACCATGCTATACCCACATAATACTGCTATATACTGCCTACATACCAGCACCATGCTATATCCACATAATACTGCTATATACTGTCTACATACCAGCACCATGCTATACCCACATAATACTGCTATATACTGCCAACATACCAGCACCATGCTATACCCACATAATACTGCTATATACTGCCTACATACCAGCACTGTGCTATACCCACATAATACTGCTATATAGTGCCTACATACCAGCACTGTGCTATATCCACATAATACTGCTATATAGTGTCTACATACCAGCACCATGCTATATCCACATAATACTGCTATATACTGCCTACATACCAGCACTGTGCTATATCCACATAATACTGCTATATAGTGTCTACATACCAGCACCATGCTATATCCACATAATACTGCTATATACTGCCTACATACCAGCACCACGCTACGCCCACATAATACTGCTATATACTGCCTACATACCAGCACCACGCTATATCCACATAATACTGCTATATACTGCCTACATACCAGCACCATGCTACGCCCACATAATACTGCTATATACTGCCTACATACCAGCACCACGCTACGCCCACATAATACCGCTACACAACAGTGCCGTACACATGTTCACATAATACTTTAATAGGCCTAAGACCTAAATTATATAAAGCCAACCTAATACTGTCTCAGGCCGTGCTCAGATGCTGTATGAACATCGGCTGTTGTTTGACATTGACCGTTTTTTGACGTGTCGGTGAACATCGCTTTATTTAAATTGGAATGCAGGCATATTCGGGTGTGCCTGCGCTCCAATTGTGCCATAGATCACAGTGTAAAGAACGGCCGGGAGCCATGTGTGGCCGCTATTTAATGAATGGCGGACGTACAAAATAGACATGACGGTTATTTTGTGCGGCTGCGGAGAACAACAGCCACAGTGAATACAGTGTGTATATACTATGGCCGTTGTTCCATACAATCTAATGTAATGCCACACTGTCAGTGAACAACGGCCATAGTTGCAATAACAGATGTGGTTTTTTGTGTGAATGTGGCCCTATAGTGAATATTATCCTACGCGCCCTGATTATACCGACATATAGTGCCTGGATACCATTATAACTGCAGTACTACATACTGCCGGTGCGGTGATGTACCCATGATGCACTGGGGCACTGTGTGCTGGAGGTCCCGACACTGCCACATCTCGGAGTATTATTCAGTACACACCAGGTTCATGGCTCTATAGGTCAATGACAGTCTACAGTGAGACTATAAGGAAAGATTGCCCCCTAGTGTCCGTGTGGGTAATATACATCATATCATTGGAACCTTAGCAGTAAGGAGCTGTCACCTGACCCCTTTTGACTCATCTGATTGGCCGTCCATTCTCATTTACATAGATTATTTGGAATTCCCTGGGTTTGGTAAAATGTGATGTGATTGTTCTGACAATTGTAGACAAACGCTGTATAATGTAACCAATATAATAAGACACAGACAGTTCTATTATTCAGGTTTGTTACCGAGCACAACGAGTAAACACCCACAGTGCAGGGAGGAAAAGTAACCTTTCAGAACATGAGGGCCTGGGTGTCCATCAATTCACTGATACACAAATCGTCTACAAACCATGGCTGCTTTCCATAAGGGGGGGGGGGGGTCCTGATCCGATCACTTCAAGAGCACACGGGCGATCCTGAGGAGAGACAGAAGAACACACTCCAGACTGCAAAACCTCCGCCCATGTGTCCCCCATTACAGATACACCGAGCCAAGCAAGAACCCCACGAAGAAGCCGCTGCTGTCCAGAAAACATGGCGGCCGACAAGGAGACTGCTGCTAAAAAGGGGATTGCACGTTATTAAAGGGGTACCCTAACAGTAAAAACATATTCCTTATTTACAGATTCATTGCTGGAATATCTCTTTAGGCCACCTTCACACACTGTGAAAACATTGGCCGTTGCAACAACGGCCAAGTTGTGTGAACGTGACCTTAAAGGGAACCAATCAAACCAATCGCGCTGATATGGTTCCCCGAACCGCTGTATACAGCTCCTGCAGCTGGGACTGTATACCCGGAAAAAAGCACTTTAATCCCCTGGTCGTGTGACAGGCAGAGGCGGGGAGGTAGTCATCTGGGCGGCTCCCCACCCGTATCTAGTCACCGCGCTCTGCCTGTCAGCGCGCTCCGAGAGATGACTGACAGGCAGAGAGGTCCCTTACTGGTCTCTCTGCCTGTCAATCATCCCTCTGAGCAGCGCGGTGACTAGATACGGGCGGGGAGCCGCCCAGACGACTACCTCCCCGCCTCTGCCTGTGGGATTAAAGTGCCTTTTTTTCGGGTATACAGTTCCTGCTGCTGTATACAGTGGTTCAGCCCATTGGGCTGATTGGTTCCCTTTAAAATCAAGGCTTGTCTTACCTTTTTCTCCCTGCACCATGGATCTTTACCCAATATGGCATTCTCATAATGAAAAGGGGGTCTCATTGTGGGGACCCCAATAACTCTAAGGATAATACGCTGCTGGAGTTGACTGACTTGGCATGGTAGCTATAGTGAGTATCTGTATATATATATATGGGTATCCCGGACGGGTCTTGCCCTGCACAGTGTAATACGGGATCCCGCCGCTCCTCCTTGTTGGATAAAGGTAATGCTGTGTTATTTTTCACGCCCGCTCGGCACGATGTGAGGACGTCCTAACCCCAGTAATGGACTCTCCCGGTTACTTAGCCTTCAATTAAAAGCTTAAGCCGGGATCTCTGCTGTAAACAGGATTAGTGAAGTTTAGGCTACGCAAAAGCTACAACGCTCCAGCACCTCACTGAACCTATTTTTACGAGACGCGTGTGAGCGAGATGGCGGAATAATTTACCAGGGAGCATTGTAATAAATCATCCCGCGCTCTGTATGATGGAGGAGGCTACAGGATCTATGGTTCTCTAGCGTATGCCAACACGTCCATGGCTGCCATGGCATGCTGGGAGTTGTAGTTTTGCAACAATGCTAAAGCTACAGGTTGGAACGCTTTTTCTAGATGCCATAGTTCCAACTTTAAGCTGTCAGTGCATGCTGGGAGTTGTAGTCTGCAACGGCTGGAAAGCTAAAGGTTGGGAAACAGTAATATACAAAGGAAACTGTTTCCTGGAGGTATCTGTTCTTGGTAAAGCTGGGTGACAACAATAGAGCCTCCTGTCAGCTGTCAGATGGTTAGTAACGGACGCTGCCAGAGACCAAGCTGCACAGCAGTGTAGAGAATGAAGCTGCCAACAAGTGACGGAGCTGCCATGGCTGATACTATAGATGTCACATAGATAGAGGACATAAATATAGGGCATGTAGTGCTAACACTGACCATTAGATGGCAGCATTGTGCATTGTATAACAATACAGTATTGTGTTTCACATCCAGAAAAACAATACAAATATTTATGTTATAAAGTCTTATATATCAAACTCTGTTTACATCCTGTTATCCGTATTCTTATTATGGGGGGATGTGTAGGTGTATATGGGGGAGATGTGTAGATGTATATGGGGGATGTGTAGGTGTATATGGGGGATGTGTAGATGTATATGGGGGGATGTGTAGATGTATATGGGGGGATGTGTAGGTGTATATGGGGGATGTGTAGATGTATATGGGGGGATGTGTAGATGTATATGGGGGGATGTGTAGATGTATATGGGGGGATGTGTAGATGTATATGGGGGATGTGTAGGTGTATATGGGGGATGTGTAGATGTATATGGGGGGATGTGTAGATGTATATGGGGGATGTGTAGATGTATATGGGGGATGTGTAGGTGTATATGGGGGGGGATGTGTAGGTGTATATGGGGGGATGTGTAGATGTATATGGGGGGTGTGTAGGTGTATATGGGGGGATGTGTAGATGTATATGGGGGATGTGTAGATGTATATGGGGGATGTGTAGATGTATATGGGGGGATGTGTAGGTGTATATGGGGGGGATGTGTAGATGTATATGGGGGGATGTGTAGGTGTATATGGGGGATGTGTAGATGTATATGGGGGATGTGTAGATGTATATGGGGGGATGTGTAGGTGTATATGGGGGGGATGTGTAGATGTATATGGGGGGATGTGTAGGTGTATATGGGGGAGATGTGTAGATGTATATGGGGGATGTGTAGATGTATATGGGGGGATGTGTAGATGTATATGGGGGGATGTGTAGATGTATATGGGGGATGTGTAGATGTATATGGGGGATGTGTAGATGTATATGGGGGGATGTGTAGGTGTATATGGGGGGGATGTGTAGATGTATATGGGGGGATGTGTAGGTGTATATGGGGGAGATGTGTAGATGTATATGGGGGGGATGTGTAGGTGTATATGGGGGGATGTGTAGGTGTATATGGGGGGATGTGTAGATGTATATGGGGGAGATGTGTAGATGTATATGGGGGGGATGTGTAGGTGTATATGGGGGGATGTGTAGGTGTATATGGGGGGATGTGTAGATGTATATGGGGGGATGTGTAGGTGTATATGGGGGAGATGTGTAGATGTATATGGGGGGGATGTGTAGGTGTATATGGGGGGATGTGTAGGTGTATATGGGGGGATGTGTAGATGTATATGGGGGGATGTGTAGATGTATATGGGGGATGTGTAGATGTATATATGGGGGGATGTGGAGATGTATATGGGGGATGTGTAGATGTATATGGGGGATGTGTAGGTGTATATGGGGGGGGATGTGTAGGTGTATATGGGGGGATGTGTAGGTGTATATGGGGGATGTGTAGATGTATAAGGGGGATGTGTAGATGTATATGGGGGGATGTGTAGATGTATATGGGGGATGTGTAGATGTATATATGGGGGGATGTGGAGATGTATATGGGGGGATGTGGAGATGTATATGGGGGGATGTGTAGGTGTATATGGGGGATGTGTAGATGTATATGGGGGATGTGTAGATGTATATGGGGGGATGTGTAGATGTATATGGGGGGATGTGTAGATGTATATGGGGGATGTGTAGGTGTATATGGGGGGATGTGTAGGTGTATAAGGGGGATGTGTAGATGTATATGGGGGATGTGTAGATGTATATGGGGGGATGTGTAGATGTATATGGGGGGATGTGTAGGTGTATATAGGGAATGTGTAGGTGTATATGGGGGGATGTGTAGATGTATATGGGGGGGTGTAGATGTATATGGGGGGATGTGTAGATGTATATGGGGGGATGTGTAGATGTATATGGGGGATGTGTAGATGTATATGGGGGATGTGTAGATGTATATGGGGGATGTGTAGATGTATATGGGGGATGTGTAGATGTATATGGGGGATGTGTAGATGTATATGGGGGATGTGTAGGTGTATATGGGGGATGTGTAGATGTATAAGGGGGATGTGTAGATGTATATGGGGGGATGTGTAGATGTATATGGGGGATGTGTAGATGTATATGGGGGGATGTGTAGATGTATATGGGGGATGTGTAGATGTATATGGGGGATGTGTAGATGTATATGGGGGGATGTGTAGGTGTATATGGGGGGATGTGTAGATGTATATGGGGGGATGTGTAGATGTATATGGGGGATGTGTAGATGTATATGGGGGGTGTGCAGGTGTATATGGGGGGATGTGTAGATGTATATGGGGGATGTGTAGATGTATATGGGGGAGATGTGTAGGTGTATATGGGGGATGTGTAGATGTATATGGGGGATGTGTAGATTTATATGGGGGTATGTGTAGGTGTATATGGGGGGGATGTGTAGGTGTATATGGGGGATGTGTAGATGTATATGGGGGGATGTGTAGATGTATATGGGGGATGTGTAGATGTATATGGGGGATGTGTAGATGTGTATATGGGGGATGTGTAGATGTATATGGGGGATGTGTAGGTGTATATGGGGGATGTGTAGATGTATATGGGGGGATGTGTAGATGTATATGGGGGGATGTGTAGATGTATATGGGGGATGTGTAGATGTATATGGGGGGATGTGTAGATGTATATGGGGGGATGTGTAGATGTATATGGGGGGATGTGTAGATGTATATGGGGGGATGTGTAGATGTATATGGGGGATGTGTAGATGTATATGGGGGGATGTGTAGATGTATATGTGGGGGATGTGTAGGTGTATATGGGGAATGTGTAGGTGTATATGGGGGATGTGTAGATGTGTATATGGGGGGATGTGTAGATGTATATGGGGGATGTGTAGATGTATATGGGGGATGTGTAGATGTATATGGGGGGATGTGTAGATGTATATGGGGGGATGTGTAGATGTATATGGGGGATGTGTAGATGTATATGGGGGGATGTGTAGATGTATATGGGGGGATGTGTAGATGTATATGGGGGGGTGTAGATGTATATGGGGGATGTGTAGATGTGTATATGAGGGATGTGTAGGTGTATATGGGGGGATGTGTAGATGTATATGGGGGGATGAGTAGATGTATATGTGTAGATGTGTAGATGTATATGGGGGATGTGTAGATGTATATGGGGGGATGTGTAGATGTATATGGGGGGATGTGTAGGTGTATATGGGGGATGTGTAGGTGTATATGGGGGATGTGTAGATGTGTATATGGGGGGATGTGTAGATGTATATGGGGGATGTGTAGATGTATATGGGGGATGTGTAGGTGTATATGGGGGGATGTGTAGATGTATATGGGGGGGGGGGTGTAGATGTATATGGGGGGATGTGTATATGTATATGGGGGATGTGTAGGAGTATATGGGGGATGTGTAGATGTATATATGGGGGGGGGTTGTAGATGTATATGGGGGGATGTGTAGATGTATATGGGGGATGTGTAGATGTATATGGGGGATGTGTAGCTGTATATGGGGGATGTGTAGGAGTATATGGGGGATGTGTAGATGTATATATGGGGGGGGTGTAGATGTATATGGGGGGATGTGTAGATGTATATGGGGGATGTGTAGGTGTATATGGGGGATGTGTAGATGTATATGTGGGGATGTGTAGGTGTATATGGGGGAGATGTGTAGATGTATATGGGGGATGTGTAGATGTATATGGGGGGATGTGTAGGTGTATATGGGGGAGATGTGTAGATGTATATGGGGGATGTGTAGATGTATATGGGGGGATGTGTAGATGTATATGGGGGGATGTATAGGTGTATATGGGGGGATGTGTAGATGTATATGGGGGGATGTATAGGTGTATATGGGGGGGATGTGTAGGTGTATATGGGGGGATGTGTAGATGTATATGGGGGATGTGTAGATGTATATGGGGGGGGTGTAGATGTATATGGGGGATGTGCAGATGTATATGGGGGGGGGATGTGTAGATGTATATGGGGGATGTGTAGGTGTATATGGGGGGATGTGTAGATGTATATGGGGGATGTGTAGATGTATATGGGGGGATGTGTAGGTGTATATGGGGGATGTGTCGATGTGTATATGGGGGGATGTGTAAATGTATATGGGGGATGTGTAGGTGTATATGGGGGGATGTGTAGATGTATATGGGGGATGTGTAGATGTATATGGGGGGATGTGTAGGTGTATATGGGGGGATGTGTAGATGTATATGGGGGGATGTGTAGATGTATATGGGGGATGTGTAGATGTATATGGGGGGATGTGTAGGTGTATATGGGGGGATGTGTAGATGTATATGGGGGGATGTGTAGATGTATATGGGGGGATGTGTAGATGTATATGGGGGATGTGTAGATGTATATGGGGGATGTGTAGGTGTATATGGGGGGATGTGTAGATGTATATGGGGGATGTGTAGATGTATATGGGGGATGTGTAGATGTATATGGGGGGATGTGTAGATGTATATGGGGGGATGTGTAGGTGTATATGGGGGGATGTATAGATGTATATGGGGGGATGTGTAGATGTATATGGGGGGATGTGTAGGTGTATATGGGGGATGTGTAGATGTATATGGGGGGGGGTGTAGATGTATATGGGGGATGTGTAGGTGTATATGGGGGGATGTGTAGGTGTATATGGGGGATGTGTAGATGTATATGGGGGATGTGTAGATGTATATGGGGGATGTGTAGATGTATATGGGGGGGGGTGTAGATGTATATGGGGGATGTGTAGATGTATATGGGGGATGTGTAGATGTATATGGGGGGATGTGTAGGTGTATATGGGGGGGATGTGTAGATGTATATGGGGGATGTGTAGGTGTATATGGGGGATGTGTAGATGTATATGGGGGGATGTGTAGATGTATATGGGGGGGATGTGTAGATGTATATGGGGGGATGTGTAGATGTATATGGGGGATGTGTAGATGTATATGGGGGATGTGTAGATGTATATGGGGGATGTGTAGATGTATATGGGGGATGTGTAGATGTATATGGGGGGATGTGTAGATGTATATGGGGGGATGTGTAGGTGTATATGAGGGATGTGTAGATGTATATGGGGGGATGTGTAGGTGTATATAGGGGATGTGTAGGTGTATATGGGGGATGTGTAGATGTATATGGGGGGATGTGTAGGTGTATATAGGGGATGTGTAGGTGTATATGGGGGAGATGTGTAGATGTATATGGGGGATGTGTAGATGTATATGGGGGATGTGTAGATGTATATGGGGGATGTGTAGATGTATATGGGGGGATGTATAGATGTATATGTAGGATGTGTAGATGTATATGGGGGATGTGTAGGTGTATATGGGGGATGTGTAGGTGTATATGGGGGGATGTGTAGATGTATATGGGGGGATGTGTAGATGTATATGGGGGATGTGTAGATGTATATGGGGGGGATGTGTAGATGTATATGGGGGGATGTGTAGGTGTATATGGGGGGATGTGTAGATGTATATGGGGGGATGTGTAGATGTATATGGGTGATGTGTAGATGTATATGGGGGGGATGTGTAGATGTATATGGGGGGATGTGTAGATGTATATGGGGGGATGTGTAGATGTATATGGGGGGATGTGTAGGTGTATATGGGGGGATGTGTAGATGTATAAGGGGGATTTGTAGATGTATATGGGGGATGTGTAGATGTATATGGGGGATGTGTAGATGTATATGGGGGGATGTGTAGATGTATATGGGGGATGTGTAGATGTATATGGGGGGATGTGTAGATGTATATGGGGGATGTGTAGGTGTATATGAGGGGATGTGTAGATGTATATGGGGGGATGTGTAGATGTATATGGGGGATGTGTAGATGTATATGGGGGATGTGTAGGTGTATATGAGGGGATGTGTAGATGTATATGGGGGGATGTGTAGATGTATATGGGGGATGTGTAGATGTATATGGGGGATGTGTAGATGTATATGGGGGATGTGTAGATGTATATGGGGGATGTGTAGGTGTATATGGGGGGATGTGTAGGTGTATATGGGGGGATGTGTAGATGTATATGGGGGGATGTGTAGATGTATATGGGGGGATGTGTAGATGTATATGGGGGATGTGTAGATGTATATGGGGGGATGTGTAGATGTATATGGGGGGGGTGTAGATGTATATGGGGGATGTGTAGATGTATATGGGGGGATGTGTAGATGTATATGGGGGATGTGTAGATGTATATGGGGGATGTGTAGGTGTATATGGGGGGATGTGTAGATATATATGGGGGATGTGTAGATGTATATGGGGGGATGTGTAGATGTATATGGGGGGATGTGTAGGTGTATATGGGGGGATGTGGAGGTGTATATGGGGGATGTGTAGATGTATATGGGGGATGTGTAGATGTATATGGGGGATGTGTAGATGTATATGGGGGGATGTGTAGATGTATATGGGGGGGATGTGTAGGTGTATATGGGGGGATGTGTAGGTGTATATGGGGGGGATGTGTAGATGTATATGGGGGGATGTGTAGATGTATATGGGGGATGTGTAGGTGTATATGGGGGATGTGTAGATGTATATGGGGGGATGTGTAGATGTATATGGGGGGATGTGTAGGTGTATATGGGGGATGTGTAGATGTATATGGGGGATGTGTAGATGTATATGGGGGATGTGTAGATGTATATGGGGGATGTGTAGATGTATATGGGGGATGTGTAGATGTATATGGGGGGATGTGTAGATGTATATGGGGGGATGTGTAGGTGTATATGGGGGATGTGTAGATGTATATGGGGGGATGTGTAGATGTATATGGGGGATGTGTAGATGTATATGGGGGATGTGTAGGTGTATATGGGGGATGTGTAGATGTATGGGGGGGATGTGTAGGTGTATATGGGGGGATGTGTAGGTGTATATGGGGGGATGTGTAGATGTATATGGGGGGATGTGTAGGTGTATATGGGGGGGATGTGTAGATGTATATGGGGGGATGTGTAGATGTATATGGGGGATGTGTAGATGTATATGGGGGATGTGTAGGTGTATATGGGGGGGATGTGTAGATGTATATGGGGGATGTGTAGGTGTATATGGGGGATGTGTAGATGTATATGGGGGGATGTGTAGATGTATATGGGGGGATGTGTAGATGTATATGGGGGGATGTGTAGATGTATATGGGGGGATGTGTAGATGTATATGGGGGATGTGTAGGTGTATATGGGGGGATGTGTAGATGTATATGGGGGGATGTGTAGATGTATATGGGGGGATGTGTAGATGTGTTATGTGTTGGATGATATTTCCCGGCCCATTCAGCACGGTCAGCACTATGTGTGATTCCAGGACTGTCAGGAGGTCGCTCATCACTCTCATGCAGCCATGTCCACCAGGTATCTACCATAATGAATGTGATGAATAAACAACATCATTATGTATATAATCACTGTGTATACACGGCCGCCATCATCACCTGGCCTGATCGGCCGTCACACTGTCTATGCTTCTAGTGGCTTCTTTTCCTGTGTAAAATTCAGGCACCTCGAAAGTCTTAACCAATGCTGGAAATATACTGGCGTCCATGACGGCCTAGAAAGAAAGATTTACATAGGAGTTCTGCTAAATCAGAGGACGCAGTTAATTGTAGTTTTGTACTAGTCAAATACTGACTAATAGGGCCCATACTCCTTCTATGACTATACTGACTAATGCAGCCTGTCACTTGCAGTCTCACACTTCATGCTGTTACTTCCTGCTCCCTCACACTTCCTGCTGTCACTTCCTGCTGTCACTTCCTGCTCCCTCACACTTCCTGCTGTCACTTCCTGCTCCCTCACACTACATGCTGTCACTTCCTGCTCCCTCACACTTCCTGCTCCCTCACACTTCATGCTGTCACTTCCTGCTCCCTCACACTACATGCTGTCACTTCCTGCTGCCACTACATGCTGTCACTTCCTGCTCCCTCACACTACATGCTGTCACTTCCTGCTCCCTCACACTACATGCTGTCACTTCCTGCTGCCACTACATGCTGTCACTTCCTGCTCCCTCACACTACATGCTGTCACTTCCTGCTCCCTCACACTACATGCTGTCACTTCCTGCTGCCACTACATGCTGTCACTTCCTGCTCCCTCACACTTCATGCTGTCACTTCCTGCTCCCTCACACTACATGCTGTCACTTCCTGCTGCCACTACATGCTGTCACTTCCTGCTCCCTCACACTACATGCTGTCACTTCCTGCTCCCTCACACTACATGCTGTCACTTCCTGCTGCCACTACATGCTGTCACATCCTGCTCCCTCACACTTCATGCTGTCACTTCCTGCTCCCTCACACTTCCTGCTCCCTCACACTTCATGCTGTCACTTCCTGCTGTCACTTCCTCCTCCCTCACACTACATGCTGTCACTTCCTGCTGCCACTACATGCTGTCACTTCCTGCTCCCTCACACTACATGCTGTCACTTCCTGCTGCCACTACATGCTGTCACTTCCTGCTCCCTCACACTTCATGCTGTCACTTCCTGCTCCCTCACACTTCATGCTGTCATTTCATGCTGTCACTTCCTGCTGTCACTTCCTGCTCCCTCACACTTCATGCTGTCATTTCATGCTGTCACTTCCTGCTCCCTCACACTTCATGCTGTCACTTCCTGCTCCCTCACACTACATGCTGTCATTTCATGCTGTCACTTCCTGCTCCCTCACACTTCATGCTGTCATTTCATGCTGCCACTTCCTGCTCCCTCACACTTCATGCTGTCACTTCCTGCTCCCTCACACTACATGCTGTCACTTCCTGCTCCCTCACACTACATGCTGTCACTTCCTGCTGCCACTTCCTGCTCCCTCACACTACATGCTGTCACTTCCTGCTGCCACTTCCTGCTCCCTCACACTACATGCTGTCACTTCCTGCTCCCTCACACTTCCTGCTCCCTCACACTTCATGCTGTCACTTCCTGCTCCCTCACACTACATGCTGTCATTTCATGCTGCCACTTCCTGCTCCCTCACACTTCATGCTGTCACTTCCTGCTCCCTCACACTACATGCTGTCACTTCCTGCTGCCACTTCCTGCTCCCTCACACTACATGCTGTCACTTCCTGCTCCCTCACACTTCCTGCTCCCTCACACTACATGCTGTCACTTCCTGCTCCCTCACACTTCCTGCTCCCTCACACTACCTGCTGTCACTTCCTGCTCCCTCACACTACATGCTGTCACTTCCTGCTCCCTCACACTTCCTGCTGTCACTTCCTGCTCCCTCACACTACATGCTGTCACTTCCTGCTCCCTCACACTTCCTGCTCCCTCACACTACCTGCTGTCACTTCCTGCTCCCTCACACTTCCTGCTGTCACTTCCTGCTCCCTCACACTTCCTGCTCCCTCACACTACCTGCTGTCACATCACTGACCGTCTCCTGTGCTGCCTCCTCTCCGCCCCGCCTCCTCTATCTGGACTCCTCCCATCGCGCGGATCGGCTCGCGCCCAGTGACGTCACCAGACTCCTTGTGGGCACGTACCACGTGATCGCCGCTGAGGTGATTGGCGCCCCCTGTGCACGTGGCAGAAGTCTCGGCGGGACAACTATCAGCTATGGCTGTGCAGAGTGAGGGGCAGGGGTCCTGGACTCCTGAGGGAGAGGATGAGGAGTGCCGGCGGCTGGCAGAGGAGGCACAAGATGGAGGCACGCCGTGTGCCAAGAGGAGATCACCCTCACATGTAAGAAGGGGAACCTGAACATAGGGGCCGGGGGCCCCCCAACTATAATAGGAGGAGAGACCCCCAACTATAATAGGAGGAGAGACCCCAACTATAATAGGGAGAGACCCCAACTATAATAGGAGGAGAGACCCCAACTATAATAGGAGAGAGACCCCAACTATAATAGGAGGAGAGACCCCAACTATAATAGGAGAGAGACCCCAACTATAATAGGGAGAGAGACCCCCAACTATAATAGGAGGAGAGACCCCAACTATAATAGGAGGAGAGACCCCAACTATAATAGGAGGAGAGACCCCAACTATAATAGGAGGAGAGAGACCCCAACTATAATAGGAGGGAGAGACCCCAACTATAATAGGAGGAGAGACCCCAACTATAATAGGAGGAGAGACCCCAACTATAATAGGAAGGAGAGACCCCAACTATAATAGGAAGGAGAGACCCCAACTATAATAGGGAGAGAGACCCCCAACTATAATAGGAGGGAGAGAGACCCCAACTATAATAGGAGGAGAGACCCCAACTATAATAGGAGAGACCCCAACTATAATAGGAGGAGAGAGACCCCAACTATAATAGGGAGAGAGACCCCCAACTATAATAGGAGGAGAGACCCCAACTATAATAGGGAGAGAGACCCCCAACTATAATAGGAGGAGAGACCCCAACTATAATAGAAGGGAGAGAGACCCCAACTATAATAGAAGGGAGAGAGACCCCAACTATAATAGGAGGGAGAGAGACCCCAACTATAATAGGAGGAGAGACCCCAACTATAATAGGAGGGAGAGACCCCAACTATAATAGGAGGAGAGACCCCAACTATAATAGGGAGAGACCCCAACTATAATAGGAGGAGAGACCCCAACTATAATAGGAGAGAGACCCCAACTATAATAGGGAGAGAGACCCCAACTATAATAGGAGGAGAGACCCCAACTATAATAGGAGGAGAGACCCCAACTATAATAGGAGGAGAGACCCCAACTATAATAGGAGGAGAGAGACCCCAACTATAATAGGAGGAGAGACCCCAACTATAATAGGAGAGACCCCAACTATAATAGGAGGAGAGAGACCCCAACTATAATAGGGAGAGAGACCCCCAACTATAATAGGAGGAGAGACCCCAACTATAATAGGGAGAGAGACCCCCAACTATAATAGGAGGAGAGACCCCAACTATAATAGAAGGGAGAGAGACCCCAACTATAATAGAAGGGAGAGAGACCCCAACTATAATAGGAGGGAGAGAGACCCCAACTATAATAGGAGGAGAGACCCCAACTATAATAGGAGGAGAGACCCCAACTATAATAGGAGGAGAGACCCCCAACTATAATAGAAGGGAGAGAGACCCCAACTATAATAGAAGGGAGAGAGACCCCAACTATAATAGGAGGGAGAGAGACCCCAACTATAATAGGAGGAGAGACCCCAACTATAATAGGAGGAGAGACCCCAACTATAATAGGAGGAGAGACCCCCAACTATAATAGGAGGAGAGAGACCCCAACTATAATAGGAGGGAGAGAGACCCCAACTATAATAGGAGGAGAGACCCCAACTATAATAGGAGGAGAGACCCCAACTATAATAGGAAGGAGAGAGACCCCAACTATAATAGGAGGAGAGACCCCAACTATAATAGGAGGAGAGACCCCAACTATAATAGGAGAGAGACCCCAACTATAATAGAAGGGAGAGAGACCCCAACTATAATAGGAGGGAGAGACCCCAACTATAATAGGAGGAGAGAGACCCCAACTATAATAGGAGGGAGAGAGACCCCAACTATAATAGGAGGAGAGACCCCAAATATAATAGGAGGAGAGAGACCCCAACTATAATAGGAGGAGAGACCCCAACTATAATAGGAGGAGAGACCCCAACTATAATAGGAGGAGAGACCCCCAACTATAATAGAAGGGAGAGAGACCCCAACTATAATAGAAGGGAGAGAGACCCCAACTATAATAGGAGGGAGAGACCCCAACTATAATAGGGAGAGAGACCCCCAACTATAATAGGAGGAGAGACCCCAACTATAATAGGGAGAGAGACCCCCAACTATAATAGGAGGAGAGACCCCCAACTATAATAGAAGGGAGAGAGACCCAACTATAATAGAAGGGCAGAGAGACCCCCAACTATAATAGGAGGGAGAGAGACCCCCAACTATAATAGGAGGAGAGACCCCAACTATAATAGGAGGAGAGACCCCAACTATAATAGGAGAGAGACCCCAACTATAATAGAAGGGAGAGAGACCCCAACTATAATAGAAGGGAGAGAGACCCCCAAACATAATAGGAGGGAGAGAGACCCCAACTATAATAGGAGGAGAGACCCCAACTATAATAGGAGGAGAGACCCCAACTATAATAGGAGGAGAGACCCCCAACTATAATAGGAGGAGAGAGACCCCAACTATAATAGGAGGGGAGAGAGCCCCCAACTATAATAGGAGGAGAGACCCAACTATAATAGGAGGAGAGACCCCAACTATAATTAGGAAGGCAGGAGAGACCCCCAACTATAATAGGAGGAGAGACCCCAACTATAATAGGAGGAGAGACCCCAACTATATAGGAGAGAGACCCCCAACTATAATAGAAGGAGAGAGACCCCCAACTATAATAGACGGAGAGAGACCCCAACTATAATAGGAGGAGAGAGGACCCCAACTTAATAGGGAGGGAGAGAGACCACCAACTATAATAGGAGGAGAGACCCCAACTATAATAGGAGGAGAGAGACCCCAACATACTAGGAGGGAGAGAGGACCCCAACTATAAAGGCGGAGAGACCCCAACTATAATAGGAGGAGAGACCCCCCAATATTAATAGGAGGAGAGACCCCAACTAATAATAGGAGAGAGGACCCCCAACTATAATAGGAGGGAGAGAGACCCCAACTATAATAGGGAGAGACCCCAACTATAATAAGAGGGAGAGACCCCAACTATAATAGGAGGAGAGAGACCCCAACTATAATAGGGAGAGACCCCAACTATAATAAAAGGGAGAGACCCCAACTATAATAGGAGGAGAGAGACCCCAACTATAATAGGAGGGAGAGACCCCAACTATAATAGGAGGGAGAGAGACCCCAACTATAATAGGAGGAGAGAGACCCCAACTATAATAGGGAGAGACCCCAACTATAATAGGAAGGAGAGACCCCAACTATAATAGGAGGAGAGACCCCAACTATAATAGGAGGAGAGACCCCAACTATAATAGGAAGGAGAGACCCCAACTATAATAGGAGGAGAGACCCCCAACTATAATAGGAGAGAGACCCCAACTATAATAGGAGGAGAGACCCCAACTATAATAGGAGGAGAGACCCCAACTATAATAGGAGGAGAGACCCCAACTATAATAGGAAGGAGAGACCCCAACTATAATAGGAGGAGAGACCCCAACTATAATAGGAGGGAGAGACCCCAACTATAATAGGAGGAGAGACCCCAACTATAATAGGAGGGAGAGACCCCAACTATAATAGGGAGAGACCCCAACTATAATAGGAGGAGAGAGACCCCAACTATAATAGGAGGAGAGACCCCAACTATAATAGGAGGAGAGACCCAACTATAATAGAGGGAGAGACCCCAAACTATAATAGGAGGGAGATACCCCAACTATAATAGAGGGAGAGAGACACCAACTATAATAGGAGGAGAGACCCCCAAACTATAATAGGAGGAGAGACCCCAACTATAATAGAGGAGAGGACCCCAAACTATAATAGGAGGAAGAGACCCCAACTATAATAAGAGGAGAGAGCCCCAACTATAATAAGAGGGAGAAGACCCCAACTTAATAGGAGGAGAGAGACCCCAACTATAATAGGAGGGAGAGACCCCAACTATAATAGGAGAGAGAGACCCCCAACTATAATAAGGAGGAGAGACCCCAAACTATAATAGGGAGGAGAGACCCCCAACTATAAGTAGGAGGAGAGACCCCCAACTATAATAGGAGGGCGAGAGACCCCAACTATAATAGGAGGAGAGACCCAACTATAATAGGAGGGAGAGACCCCCAACTATAATAGGAGGAGAGAGACCCCAACTATAATAGGAGGGAGAGAGACCCCAACTATAATAGGAGGAGAGACCCCAAATATAATAGGAGGAGAGAGACCCCAACTATAATAGGAGGGAGAGAGACCCCAACTATAATAGGAGGAGAGACCCCAACTATAATAGGAGGAGAGACCCCCCAACTATAATAGGAGGAGAGACCCCAACTATAATAGGAGAGAGACCCCAACTATAATAGGAGGGAGAGACCCCAACTATAATAGGAGGGAGAGAACCCAACTATAATAGGAGGAGAGAGACCCCAACTATAATAGTGAGGAGAGACCCCAACTATAATAGGAGGAGAGAGACCCAACTATAATAGGAGGAGAGACCCCAACTATAATAGAGGAGAGACCCCAACTATAATAGGAGGAGGAGACCCCCAACTATATAGAGGGAGAGAGACCCCCAACTATAATAGGAGGAGAGACCCCAACTATAATAGGAGGAGAGAGACCCCAACTATAATAGGAGGGAGAGACCCCAACTATAATAGGAGGAGAGACCCCAACTATAATAGGAGGAGAGACCCCAACTATAATAGGAGGAGAGACCCCAACTATAATAGGAGGAGAGACCCCAACTATAATAAGAGGAGAGAGACCCCAACTATAATAGGAGGGAGAGACCCCAACTATAATTGGAGGGAGAGACCCCAACTATAATAGGAGGAGAGACCCCAACTATAATAGGAGAGAGAGACCCCAACTATAATAGGAGGGAGAGACCCCAACTATAATAGGAGGAGAGACCCCAACTATAATAGGAGGGAGAGACCCCAACTATAATAGGAGGAGAGACCCCGACTATAATAGGAGGAGAGACCCCAACTATAATAGGAGGAGAGACCCCAACTATAATAGGAGGAGAGACCCCAACTATAATAGGAGGGAGAGACCCCAACTATAATAGGAGGAGAGACCCCAACTATAATAGGAGGGAGAGACCCCAACTATAATAGGAGGAGAGACCCCAACTATAATAGGAGGAGAGACCCCAACTATAATAGGAGGAGAGACCCCCAACTATAATAGGAGGAGAGACCCCAACTATAATAGGAGGGAGAGAGACCCCAACTATAATAGGGAGAGACCCCAACTATAATAAGAGGGAGAGAGACCCCAACTATAATAGGAGGAGAGAGACCCCAACTATAATAGGAGGGAGAGACCCCAACTATAATAGGGAGAGACCCCAACTATAATAGGAGAGAGAGACCCCAACTATAATAGGAGGGAGAGACCCCAACTATAATAGGAGGGAAGAGACCCCAACTATAATAGGAGGAGAGAGACCCCAACTATAATAGGAGGAGAGACCCCAACTATAATAGGAGGAGAGGACCCCAACTATAATAGGAGGAGAGAGACCCCAACTATAATAGGAGGGAGAGACCCCAACTATAAATAGGAGGAGAGAGACCCCAACTATAATAGGAGGAGAGGAGACCCCAACTATAATAGGAGGAGAGACCCCAACTATAATAGGAGGAGAGACCCCACTATAATAGAGGGAGAGAGACCCCAACTATAATAGAGGGCGAGAGACCCAACTATAATAGGAGGGAGAGAGACCCCAACTATAATAGGAGGAGAGAGACACCAACTATAATAGGAGGGAGAGGACCCCAACTATATAGGAGGAGAGACCCCAACTATAATAGGAGGAGAGACCCAATATAATAGAGGGAGAGAGACCCCAACTATAATAGGAGGGAGAGAGCCCCAACTATAATAGAGGAGAGACCCCAACTATAATAGGAGGAGAGACCCCAACTATAATAGGAGGAGAGACCCCAACTATAATAGGGAGAGACCCCAACTATAATAGGAGGGAGAGAGACCCCAACTATAATAGGAGAGAGAGACCCCAACTATAATAGGAGGGAGAGAGACCCCAACTATAATAGGAGAGAGAGACCCCAACTATAATAGGAGGGAGAGACCCCAAAACTATAATAGGGAGAGACCCCAACTATAATAGGAGGGAGCCCCACTTATAGGAGGAGAGACCCCAACTATAATAGGAGGAGAGAGACCCCAACTATAATAGGAGGAGAGACCCCAATATAATAGAGGAGAGACCCCAACTATAATAGGAGGAGAGACCCCACTATATAAGAGGCTTTAGGAGAGACCCCAACTATAATAGGAGGGAGAGACCCCAACTATAATAGGAGGGAGAGACCCCAACTATAATGGAGAGAGCCCCCAACTAATACCCCAACTATAATGGAGGAGAGACCCCAACTATATAAGGAGGAACCCCAACTATAATGGGAGAGACCCCAACTAGAATAGGAGCACCGAGAGACCCCAACTATAATAGGAGGAGAGACCCCAACTATAATAGGAGGACGAGGACCCCAACTATAATAGGAGGAGAGAGACCCCAACTATAATAGGAGGGAGAGACCCCAACTATAATAGGAGGAGAGACCCCAACTATAATAGGAGGAGAGACCCCAACTATAATAGGAGGAGAGACCCCAACTATAATAGGAGGGAGAGAGACCCCAACTATAATAGGAGGAGAGACCCCAACTATAATAGGAGGGAGAGACCCCAACTATAATAGGAGGGAGAGAGACCCCAACTATAATAGGAGGGGAGGACCCCAACTATAATGAGGAGAGACCCCAACTATAATAGGAGAGAGACCCCAACTATAATAGGAGGGAGAGACCCCAACTATAATAGGAGGAGAGACCCAAACTATGAGGGAGGACCCACTATAGGAGAAGAGACCCCAACTAATAATAGGAGGAGAGACCCCAACTATAATAGGAGGAGAGACCCCAACTATAATAGGAGGAGAGACCCCAACTATAATAGGAAGGGAGAGACCCCAACTATCATAGGAGGGAGAGACCCCAACTATAATAGGAAGGATGGAGAGACCCCAACTATAATAGGAGGGAGAGACCCCAACTATAATAGGAGGAGAGACCCCAACTATAATAGGAGGAGAGACCCCAACTATAATAGGAGGAGAGACCCCAACTATAATAGGAGGAGAGAGACCCCAACTATAATAGGAGGGAGAGACCCCAACCATAATAGGAAGGAGAGACCCCAACTATAATAGGAGGGAGACCCCAACTATGATAAGAGGGAGAGAGACCCCAACTATAATAAGAGGGAGAGACCCCAACTATAATAGGAGGAGAGAGACCCCAACTATAATAGGGAGAGACCCCAACTATAATAGGAGAGAGACCCCAACTATAATAGGAGGAGAGACCCCGACTATAATAGGAGAGAGACCCCAACTATAATAGGAGGGAGAGAGACCCCAACTATAATAGGAGGAGAGACCCCAACTATAATAGGAGGGAGAGACCCCCAACTATAATAGGAGGGAGAGACCCCAACTATAATAGGAAGGAGAGACCCCAACTATAATAGGAGGGAGACCCCAACTATAATAGGAGGGAGAGACCCCAACTATAATAGGAGGAGAGAGACCCCAACTATAATAAGAGGGAGAGACCCCAACTATAATAGGAGGAGAGACCCCAACTATAATAGGAGGAGAGAGACCCCAACTATAATAGGAGGAGAGACCCCAACTATAATAGGAGAGAGACCCCAACTATAATAGGAGGAGAGACCCCAACTATAATAGGGAGAGAGACCCCAACTATAATAGGAGGAGAGACCCCAACTATAATAGGAGGAGAGAGACCCCAACTATAATAGGGAGAGAGACCCCAACTATAATAGGGAGAGAGACCCCAACTATAATAGGAGGAGAGACCCCAACTATAATAGGAGGGAGAGACCCCAACTATAATAGGAGGAGAGACCCCAACTATAATAGGAGGGAGAGACCCCAACTATAATAGGAGGAGAGACCCCAACTATAATAGGAGGAGAGAGACCCCAACTATAATAGGAGGAGAGACCCCAACTATAATAGGAGGGAGAGACCCCAACTATAATAGGAGGAGAGAGACCCCAACTGTAATAGGAGGAGAGACCCCAACTATAATAGGAGGAGAGAGACCCCAACTATAATAAGAGGGAGAGACCCCAACTATAATAAGAGTGAGAGAGACCCCCAACTATAATAAGAGGGAGAGAGACCCCAACTATAATAAGAGGGAGAGAGACCCCAACTATAATAGGAGGAGAGAGACCCCAACTATAATAGGAGGAGAGACCCCAACTATAATAGGAGGAGAGAGACCCCAACTATAATAGGAGGGAGAGACCCCAACTATAATAGGAAGGAGAGACCCCAACTATAATAGGAGGGAGACCCCAACTATAATAGGGAGAGACCCCAACTATAATAGGAGGAGAGAGACCCCAACTATAATAGGAGGAGAGAGACCCCAACTATAATAGGAGGAGAGACCCCAACTATAATAGGAGGGAGAGACCCCAACTATAATAGGAGGAGAGACCCCAACTATAATAGGAGGAGAGACCCCAACTATAATAGGAGGGAGAGACCCCAACTATAATAGGAGGAGAGAGACCCCAACTATAATAGGGAGAGACCCCAACTATAATAGGAGGGAGAGACCCCAACTATAATAGGAGGGAGAGACCCCAACTATAATAGGAGGAGAGACCCGAACTATAATAGGAGGGAGAGACCCGAACTATAATAGGAGGAGAGACCCCAACTACAATAGGAGGGAGAGAGACCCCAACTATAATAGGAGGGAGAGAGACCCCAACTATAATAGGAGGGAGAGACCCCAACTATAATAGGAGGGAGAGACCCCAACTATAATAGGAGGAGAGACCCCAACTACAATAGGAAGGAGAGAGACCCCAACTATAATAGGAGGGAGAGACCCCAACTATAATAGGAGGAGAGACCCCAACTATAATAGGAGGAGAGAGACCCCAACTATAATAGGAGAAGAGACCCCAACTATAATAGGAGGGAGAGACCCCAACTATAATAAGAGGGAGAGACCCCAACTATAATAGGAGGAGAGACCCCAACTATAATAGGAGGAGAGACCCCAACTATAATAGGAGGAGAGACCCCAACTATAATAGGAGGAGAGAGACCCCAACTATAATAGGAGGAGAGACCCCAACTATAATAGGAGGAGAGACCCCAACTATAATAGGAGGGAGAGACCCCAACTATAATAGGAGGAGAGACCCCAACTATAATAGGAGGGAGAGAGACCCCAACTATAATAGGAGAGACCCCAACTATAATAGGAGAAGAGACCCCAACTATAATAGGAGGGAGAGACCCCAACTATAATAAGAGGGAGAGACCCCAACTATAATAGGAGGAGAGACCCCAACTATAATAGGAGGAGAGAGACCCCAACTATAATAGGAGGGAGAGACCCGAACTATAATAGGAGGAGAGACCCCAACTACAATAGGAGGGAGAGAGACCCCAACTATAATAGGAGGGAGAGAGACCCCAACTATAATAGGAGGGAGAGACCCCAACTATAATAGGAGGGAGAGACCCCAACTATAATAGGAGGAGAGACCCCAACTATAATAGGAGGGAGAGACCCCAACTATAATAGGAGGAGAGACCCCAACTATAATAAGAGGAGAGAGACCCCAACTATAATAGGAGGGAGAGACCCCAACTATAATAAGAGGGAGAGACCCCAACTATAATAGGAGGAGAGACCCCAACTATAATAGGAGGAGAGGCCCCCAACTATAATAGGAGGAGAGACCCCAACTATAATAGGAGGAGAGAGACCCCAACTATAATAGGAGGAGAGACCCCAACTATAATAGGAGGAGAGACCCCAACTATAATAGGAGGAGAGACCCCAACTATAATAGGAGGAGAGACCCCAACTATAATAGGAGGAGAGACCCCAACTATAATAGGAGGAGAGACCCCAACTATAATAGGAGGAGAGACCCCAACTATAATAGGAGGGAGAGACCCCAACTATAATAGGAGGAGAGACCCCAACTATAATAGGAGGAGAGAGACCCCAACTATAATAGGAGGGAGAGAGACCCCAACTATAATAGGAGGGAGAGAGACCCCAACTATAATAGGAGAGACCCCAACTATAATAGGAGAAGAGACCCCAACTATAATAGGAGGGAGAGACCCCAACTATAATAAGAGGGAGGGACCCCAACTATAATAGGAGGAGAGACCCCAACTATAATAGGAGGAGAGACCTCAACTATAATAGGAGAGACCCCAACTATAATAGGAGGAGAGACCCCAACTATAATAGGAGGAGAGACCCCAACTATAATAGGAGGAGAGACCCCAACTATAATAGGAGAGACCCCAACTATAATGGGAGGAGAGACCCCAACTATAATAGGAGGGAGAGAGACCCCAAATATAATAGGAGGAGAGACCCCAACTATAAGCATCAGAGAGGGTCCCGCATCAGAGAGTGTCCCGCATCAGAGAGTGTCCCGCATCAGAGAGGGTCCCGCAGCAGAGAGTGTCCCGCATCAGAGAGGGTCCCGCATCAGAGAGGGTCTTGCATCACAGCATGCAGATTGTCACCCATTAGTGATCTGAATAAGTGTTGGTGATGGAGCCTGGGGCTCTGCATGGATCTGCAGACGTTATCGGTCAGCTGATGGATAAAACATATGGCGTCTGTGTAGTTTCATTTTTTTCCCTGTTTAGGTGTCCAGGAGGCGGTGCCACGCTGCTGAGGTGCTGGAGCCTGCCCCGTCCCCTGGCTCCCCCTATCGTCAGGTCATTACACCACCTGCACCTGGAGGGGGACTGAGATGGCGGTGTTGAAAGAAAAATTGCAATTTTATAAGCTTTGGAAACACCATCAGCCTCTACACTGGCGCCATTTGTCTTAACGATCAGCTTCTCCTATAGTGGGATACAGAGTGTCAGACTGCCCTTAGACCACTGCGGAGGAGACCGTCACCCGGAACAGAGCTAGGCAGGCATGGTCATGTGAGCTGTGGTACAATACGGCATAACCAAGACACATGGATGTGAGGTGGTGTCTCCTACCTGACAGACACCACTAGTATGTAGGAAGGTGTCCCCTGCTTTAGATAGGTGTCCTGACCGCTCTCTAATGTAGGAGGTTACTCTGCTTATGTCTCACTGCTCTTTTCCTCTTTTAGGACATGTCCTGGCAGATGGGTCCCCAGGAGACTAATGCAGAACCCCAAGGATCAGCAGAGCCAGAGAAGTCAGCTACGGATCCGCCTGCGACTATGGGGGGGACTGGTATGGGCTTTGTTCCTTGTATACTGGGACGGGATACACAGGAAATATGCAGAGGTCTTCACACAAGTGATGGTCAGTATGAACACCAGGGTCCTGCTGATCCCCAGAACCTTTCCCACATTACTTGTGGAGTCAGCTATAGTCTGGGGATGTAACAGAATTTCCGTCCCCCCCTTCAGCGAACGTGGACACTCCCTATACTGCTTAGAAGGAAAACCTCTGTATAACCTCAGGCCCTTAGTTTTGGCCTCCCTTGTATTCCAGGCATGAAGGCGATGTACAGCGGTAGAGAGTATGGTCACCTGGCCATGCTGCGGTCACACCTGCAGACACATTCAGACCAGCTCCAATGCAAATTATGTGAAGAAACGTTTGCTTCTGCATCAGAACTGCGGCTTCACACCCCGCGCCACCTGGGTACGTAACATAGAGATGGCAGCTTCTTTCTGTGCACAAATTTTTGTACACACTGTTGTAGGAATCGTACACTTCATATTCGTACGGCACGGCGACACGGGTTATTCCCGCACCATCACATGTTTTTTTGAAGTGTTTGGGAGAGGAGATAAATCCTACCCTGACCAATGCCTGTCATCACTCACGGAGCGATAATCGTCCCTATCCTACACAACGATCAGCCGATGACAACGATCAGTATAGTTTGATGGAGTATTCTAACTTGTAGAATAACAGGTATCTAACCCCTGGCCCCTCTACCAATCCCCGTGCATTGCTCCATGCATTCTCTATGGGCTTTTGGAATGATGCCAAATGCAGCACTCAAACTTCAGAAAACCCATAGGAAATTATTGCAGCAGTGGCCATGCATGGTCCGCTCTATGTATCTGGGGATCATCAGGGGTCCCAGCAGTTAAACCTCATAAATCATTATGTATTGGGAACGCACCCCAGAATTTGCACCTGGACCTGCTACACTATGCAAGAGCAATATTAAAGGGGTTATCCAGCGCTGCAAAAACATGGCCACTTTCTTCCAGAGACAGCACCCCTCTCGTCTCCAGTTTGGGTGCAGGTTTTGCAACTTAATTGCAATCCACACCGGAACTGGAAAAAAGAATGGTATTGTCTCTGGAAGAAAGTGGCCATGTTTTTATAATGTTGGATAACCCCTTTAAATCTGCCCAATTATGTTTCAGGGATCCCACCTTACAAGTGCAGTGAGTGTGACCTGGTGTTCAGGTTGGTGGCGGATCTCCGGAAACACGCCTTGTCCATGCACAATCTGTTGCATCCTTTCCGCTGCCGCTATTGTGATTATACAAGCGCCCAGGTATATGTGGTGTGTCCGCCTGTGTTATGTGTATTCCTGGTTCTGATTGGTTAGGCCAGGTTTGCTCCACCCATGAGGCTCTTTCTCGGTTGTATTGTTACTGACAAGTGTGTCCTTTTAGGTCATCAAGATGCGACTTCACATGTGTTCACATACGGGTGCGCAGCCCTTCTCCTGCCCGCAGTGTCTTTATGTCACTATGGATAAGTCTGCAATGAAGATGCACACAGGTCTGTGACACTAGGTTCTGTCAGAGGTTACTAAGCTTGTTGAAACCCAAAAAATCAGTAAAACAGCCTGCGTGAGCCGCAAGCTTGGGATAGGTGGGGCCTGCATCTGTCTGACATTCAGGGTATATTGTGTGGAGATGGGAGCCCCCCTGTAACCAGTATAACATGCAGATATTGAAGTCCTCATCTCATTCTTAGTTGCCGGCTATCAGGACTGCAAAATTAATTGTTTTTTTTTTTGTCTCTTACTTGATATAGAAGCCATAATGGTGTCATAGCAGGCCAGGTTTGCATACAGATCCAATGTGACGATGCATTTACAATCACGTCAGTTCTCTGCGGCTGCTATATATTGAATAGCTGCCGCAGAAAACCTGTAAGGGCTCACAATGGAGCATGTGGCTCCGGCCGCATGCTCCATTGTGAGCAGCAGTGAATTCTGATAAGGGCGCACACTGATGCACCCGCATCCGAATTCAGCGGCACTAAAGATCATATAGTAACTGTATAACTCTGATAACACAGCAGCTAGATATGTGATATATAAGTTACTGTACAGTATAGCAGCATGTGGTATATAATGTATAGTAACTGTATAACCCTGATAACACAGCAGCAGTTTGTAGATACAGGATGGAGCTGCAGATCCCCATAATGCAGTAGCGTAGTACAACAGGCTAGAATAGAGAAGCAGGGATGCTGTCAGAGTGGCAGAAACATCTATACAGTGCAGTGTGAATGGTTGAGTGAAAGTGTATGCACATTATAGCAGCAGTGTGTATAGCTGAGTGTGAGTGCAGACACATAGCAGCAGTGTGTATAGCTGAGTGTGAGTGCAGAAACATAGCAGCAGTGTGTATAGCTGAGTATGAGTGCAGACACATTATAGCAGCAGTGTATATAGCTGAGTGTAAGTGCAGGTACATTATAGCAGCAGTGTGTATAGCTGAGTGTAAGTGCAGGCACATTATAGTAGCAGTGTGTATAGCTGAGTACAAGTGCAGGAACATTATAGCAGCAGTGTGTATAGCTGAGTGTGAGTGCAGGCACATTATAGCAGCAGTGTGTATAGCTGAGTGTAAGTGCAGGTACATTATAACAGGAATGGAAAGGATGGGAAACACAAGGGCTGACAGAGACTGCAGGGAGCATGAAGTAGGAAGGAAGTGGATCTGCTATGATTTGGAAGGTGAGGGAGACTTCCTGGGTCAGAGTACAGGGCTGTAGACCCCGCTATGCAGACCATGCCCCTCCCCCACTCCCCCTCCCACCCAGTACAGGGAGCTCTTACACCAAAGCAATGCTCTTACACCAAGTCACAATTTTGATAAACTGTGAGCTCTTCTTGCAAAATGCTTTTAAACCAAGGTACCACTGTATATGATTTTTCCATGATTGATTTGCGCCAGAAACCATCTTGTAGCCTGTTTTTAAGCCCATATCGTCCTCACTTTTTGTAGAAGTTCACATCCGGAAGCTGCACGCCTCCCTGGAGCCCGTACTGAAGTGTCAACTTTGTGGAAAAATTGGCTACAGGCACCAGATCCTTGAGCAGAATCAGCAGAGGCGCAGGGATGAGAAGCAAGGAGGGGACAGGGAGGTAAGGCTGCATTCATCCTGCATCCATATACTTGTAGTACATAAGTAGAACCTGGGCCGAAAGCAGATATTCTTCCCACTGACAAGAAGTTGCAGCCACCTGTCAGTCTTGCTGAGAGTGCGCAGCCTGGCACAGTGAATGGGCTCCGCAGCATCATTATGCAGGCGCAGGATGGCAGGATGGTCGCTGCGAAGCTGCAGGATGTGCAGAAGTTTCTGCAGCCTCTGAGGGAGCAGCACACCTCCCCTGTAGTCATTGTTGTGAACGGCCCCATGGATCAGCCTATGCTGACTGAACCTGTGCAGGTAAGTGGATGAGAACTGAACAGGCAACATGACCAATGTGGAGTAGGATGGGAAATAACTAGTTGATCAATTGGGGGGGGGTCCCACTCTCAGGACCCTGAACGTAGACAAAACTGTCCCTGTAATGAATAGTGCACCGTTAATTTATCAGTAGAACCGCTTCAAGCTAGGTGCGCACTGCGTCTTTGCATGTTTATCATGTGACCAGAACATTATAGACTTATTATAGTGTTAACCATTATGTAAATGCTGCTTGTTCTTTCATTCACTCCAGAGTGGTGAGATGAGTCTGCTGGATGGTGAGAGGGACCTGGGGCCCCGGGGAGAGGTGACCCCTAAGTATCGTTTACTGTCGGAGAAGGTGGAGGGCGGCAGTATCATCAGCACACTGTAAGGAAGGAAGAGGGAAGAGCCCAGGAAGGCCGGCAGCCATCACTGATCTTCTGGTGCCGCCCGGAATTCACAAAAGAAAAGTTACTGGTTTGGACTTACGTTCTTCGGTATTTAACTCGATATTACTACATGGCAGTACTGCATAACCGATCATGTTGATTATTGGTTGTGTCCACCACCCAGTTATAGGGCGCTTACCAGCCCAAGTTATCAAAAAGTTATCAGGGAGGCCGACTCCCGGGACCCCCTCCAATCACAGCAACAGGGTCTTTTGGCCCCTGAGGCAATAGAGTGGCAGTGTAGTACTGCCTGGGGTATGAGCCTATTTGTTGTGGTCAGTTGAAGCTGCAACATTGTAACAAAAAGAAGATACCCAGTGCGTTCGCCATGTTTGGGTATGTTCACACTGAGTAATTCAGGCGGAATCCCTGTCTCAGTGTGTGTCATAGCCCGCCTATGGGAGAGCGCACGCTCCTCTGCTGCCACCGCTCTCCGCTCAAAGAAGTGGCATGTCACCTCCTCGAACGGAGAGCAGCGGCAGTAGAGAAGTGCGCGCTCTCCCATAGGCGGGCTATGGGACACTGAGACAGGCGGGATTCCGCAGTGGAATTCGGCCTGAATTACTCAGTGTGAACATACCCTTTGTGTTTTATGTTCAATAAAATAATCTGGAGGAGTGAAGCTCTGCGTGCGCCTCGTTCATCCATCCTCCAATGCAAAGCTTGTATGGCTGCAGTGACGTCACTAGTAATATGCTACACTACAGACATTGGTCACTGCTTCACTCATCGTTATATCCGGGAATGTTCTGCCTATTAAACAGTGCTGAGGGTTTGTTACAGTCTATCTAATCTGCTAATTAAGCACATCAGTAGCACAGAGTTCAGGCTGGAAGATTGTCTAGACTGGTACATTGTGACAAATGCTCAGCTCTGTGAGTAGAACTAGGTCAGAGCGGGTTATCAGCCCCAGCAAGCTGAGGAATTGTTATATCTGAGCCCTGGAAAGCTGGGTGACCACCTAACCACCAGCAGGAACACCCAGCCCCACATGGGTTATCACACAGCCTGCTAGGAGTCCTCTATGTGGGAGCAGGGGATGTCACAGCAGGGGGAGACCCGTCGGCAGACATTGTGGTTGCTACACCGTGAATGATTCTGAGTTCTCTTTAACCCTGAGAATCCTGGAAGTTTCTGTATATGATCAGTAACCTGGATCAGTAGGGGGCGCTCTGGTAGAGCAGCAGATTTAGTTTACTGCTTTCTATCACCAGCTTGGTAACCCCATAGAGAATGAATGGAGTGTTGGCCATGCGGGCATTCTAGGGACATTTCCTTCCCCCCAGGTCTCAGGATCGGTGGGGGTCGCAGGGACTGGACGCCACGGATCAGCCTGTTATTACTGATACTGATAACTTCAGATAGAATGTGCATCTTTATAGTGACTCTAGGGCCTTGGATCTATGTCACAGAAAGTGATTACAGTGCATTTATAGCCAGTGACTCACAGGGGTCATCCACTTCTACATCCAGCCCAGTTCCTCCAGCCGCTGCTCCCATATAGGGTAGTTTTACTAACAGTGCCCCTCACCATACCAGCGGGCTGTTCTGTACTCCCACAGACAAGTGACCACAGTGCCCACCATAAAGTGAGAGCTGCTTCCTTTGTGCTCCCGCTAGGTTATAATAGTCCCATTATGCCTCACAATATAAAGCCATGTTCACACAACGCATGTGTTGTATAAATCACGGCCGTTGTTGCAATTTGCAACAACAGCCGTGATTTATACAAGACATACCTTGTATGTGAATGAATGGAATCCCGGCTGGAGCGTATACACATAGTACATATATACATACACATAGGGGGACATTTATGAAGTCCGGCGTTTTTTCACGCCGGACTTACAAATGTCCCTGCAGTTCAGGGGCAGTTTATGTAGAGGCAGTGCACCTCTACATAATTCCCCTGAGCTGCGGGGACATTTGTAAACCTGGCATAATCCACCCAGATTGGAGATCGGAGCCAGTCCGTGCGAAAATTTTTAAACCTCCGGCCGCACGCTCCATTGTGTGCAGCGGTGAATTGTGTGCGCCCACATCAGAGTTCACCAGAAATGAAGATCATCCGGTCGGTACTGCAGTACCTGCCGGGATGATCTGCAGTAACACCAGCCGTTCTGTGATCCGGCCGGGTCACAGAACGGCCGGTGTTATACTTAGTGTGAACATGGCCTAATAGTGCTTCCCTCACAATGTTATAGTGATCCCCATAAGGCAATAGTGCCCTCACAAGATAATAGTGATCCCCATAAGGTAATAGTGCCCTCACAAGATAATAGTGATCCCCATAAGGTAATAGTGCCCTTACAAGATAATAGTGATCCCCATAAGGTAATAGTGCCCTCACAAGATAATAGTGATCCCCATAAACTAATAGTGCCCTCACAAGATAATAGTGATCCCCATAAGCTAATAGTGCCCTCACAAGATAATAGTGATTCCCATAAGGCAATAGTGCCCTTACAAGATAATAGTGATCCCCATAAGGTAATAGTGCCCTTACAAGATAATAGTGATCCCCATAAGGTAATAGTGCCCTTACAAGATAATAGTGATCCCCATAAGGTAATAGTGCCCTTACAAGATAATAGTGATCCCCATAAGGTAATAGTGCCCTCACAAGATAATAGTGATCCCCATAAGGTAATAGTGCCCTTACAAGATAATAGTGATCCCCATAAGGCAATAGTGCCCTTACAATCTAATAGTGATCCCCATAAGCTAATAGTGCCCTCACAAGATAATAGTGATCCCCATAAGCTAATAGTGCCCTCACAAGATAATAGTGATCCCCATAAGCTAATAATGCCCTCACAAGATAATAGCGTTACCTATACAGTAACAATGCCCCACCACCACCACCACCACAGGAAAATAGTGCCCTCACAAATTTACTGGTGCCAGAGATTTGTTATTTACTTCTATTTAAAATTCACCAGCCTTCCAGTACTTTTCAGCTGCTGTATGTCCTGCAGGAAGTGGTGTATTCTCTCCAGTCTGACACAGTGCTCTCTGCTGCCACCTCTGTCCATGTCAGGAACTGTCCAGAGCAGCAGCAAATCCCCATAGAAAACCTCTCCTGCTCTGGACAGTTCCTGACATGGACAGAGGTGGCAGCAGAGAACACTGTGTCAGACTGGAAAGAATACACCGCTTACTACTGGACATACAGCAGCTGATTAGTACTGGAAGACTAGAGATTTTTGTAATAGAAGTAAATTACAAATCTCTGGCACTTACTGGAACCAGTTGGTTTGAAAGAAGATAAAATTCCCTCAATGTGGAAACACAGCTCAACACCCTCCCCACTCCTGTCTGTATCATGTGATGGTTACTAGAGACTGCATTACAGTGCTTCTCTACCGAACAGAACACCCATCATTTTGGCAGTGATCTGTATTGGTCGCTGCTTACTGTCTGGCCCTCAGGGAGTTAAGGGGATCTGATATTTTTGAAAAGCATTGTTTTGGTATCGAGAATTGTGATACTAAATAGGTATCGGTATTAAAGTAAGTATTCTGGTAGTGGGACATCCCCGTGTCTTATTATATGTGCAGTATATGAATCCACATGCTATTTTTGTGTACTGTTCCTTTAAGAGCAGGTGTTTCAGCAGGCACCAGCAGAGGGCGGTATAGCAGTGTAATGAATATTGAGCTCATTGTTACTGGAGTTTACCTCTATGTTTTCAGTGCTGCTTCTTCAGTCGTATTATACAGAGAGTAATGTTGTTGACTGACCCCCAGCGGGTAAGGAGGGCACCAGGATCCCCTACAGTTAGATTATTTTCGGGGTAAAATAAGTTGATCCATAAGGGGTCGGGGTTATTGGGGCACAGTAAGATGGTTGGAAGCACAGTAAGATGGTCGGGGGCACAGTAAGATGGTCGGGGGCACAGTAAGATGGTCGGGGGCACAGTAAGATGGTCGGAGGCACAGTAAGATGGTTGGAGGCACAGTAAGATGGTCGGCGGTACAGTAAGATGGTCGGGGGCACAGTAAGGTGGTCGGAGGCACAGTAAGATGGTCGGCGGTACAGTAAGATGGTCGGGGGCACAGTAAGATGGTCGGAGGCACAGTAAGATGGTTGGAGGCACAGTATGATGGTTGGAGGCACAGTAAGATGGTCGGGGGCACAGTAAGATGGTCGGACGGAGGCACAGTAAGATGGTCGGAGGCACAGTAAGATGGTCGGAGGCACAGTAAGATGGTTGGAAGCACAGTAAGATGGTCGGGGGCACAGTAAGATGGTCGGAGGCACAGTAAGATGGTTGGAGGCAAAGTAAGATGGTCGGAGGCACAGTAAGATGGTCGAAGGCACAGTAAGATGGTCGGAGGCACAGTAAGATGGTCGGAGGTACAGTAAGATGGTCGGAGGCACAGTAAGATGGTCGGAGGCACAGTAAGATGGTCGGGGGCACAGTAAGATGGTCGGAGGCACAGTAAGATGGTTGGAGGCACAGTAAGATGGTCGGGGGCACAGTAAGATGGTCGGACGGAGGCACAGTAAGATGGTCAGGGGCACAGTAAGATGGTCGGGGGCACAGTAAGATGGTCGGGGGCACAGTAAGATGGTCGGGGGCACAGTAAGATGGTCGGAGGCACAGTAAGATGGTCGGGGGCACAGTAAGATGGTTGGGGGAACAGTAAGATGGTTGGAGGCACAGTAAGATGGTTGGGGGCACAGTAAGATGGTTGGGGGCACAGTAAGATGGTCGGAGGCACAGTAAGATGGTCGGAGGCACAGTAAGATGGTCGGAGGTACAGTAAGATGGTCGGAGGCACAGTAAGATGGTCGGAGGCACAGTAAGATGGTCGGCGGTACAGTAAGATGGTCGGGGGCACAGTAAGATGGTCGGAGGCACAGTAAGATGGTCGGAGGCACAGTAAGATGGTCGGGGGCACAGTAAGATGGTCCGGGGCACAGTAAGATGGTCGGGGGCACAGTAAGATGGTCGGAGGTACAGTAAGATGGTCGGAGGCACAGTAAGATGGTCGGAGGCACAGTAAGATGGTCGGCGGTACAGTAAGATGGTCGGAGGCACAGTAAGATGGTCGGGGGCACAGTAAGATGGTCGGGGGCACAGTAAGATGGTCCGGGGCACAGTAAGATGGTCGGGGGCACAGTAAGATGGTCGGAGGTACAGTAAGATGGTCGGGGGCACAGTAAGATGGTCGGAGGCACAGTAAGATGGTCGGAGGCACAGTAAGATGGTCGGGGGCACAGTAAGATGGTCGGGGGCACAGTAAGATGGTCGGGGGCACAGTAAGATGGTCGGAGGCACAGTAAGATGGTCGGAGGTACAGTAAGATGGTCGGAGGCACAGTAAGATGGTCGGCGGTACAGTAAGATGGTCGGGGGCACAGTAAGATGGTCGGAGGCACAGTAAGATGGTCGGAGGTACAGTAAGATGGTCGGAGGCACAGTAAGATGGTCGGAGGCACAGTAAGATGGTTGGAGGCACAGTAAGATGGTCGGGGGCACAGTAAGATGGTCGGGGGCACAGTAAGATGGTCGGGGGCACAGTAAGATGGGTGTTGGATGCTCTTCCATTTACATTTAGTCTTTGATTAGAAGCCAAGTAGCGGAGCTGCTCAGAGGCCTTCACAACATTGTACTTGGCTGCAGTTCCATTGGAAAGGTTGTCACCCAAAGTGCTTCATTGTCCTGTGATCTGTTCGTCTCTCCCTACTTCACCTCTCCGCCATATAAAACGCACAGACTATGAATGCCGCATCTTTTTTAATGTCAGTTGGTGTAACTATATAACACACATGTTACAGAGTGTAGGGAGGAGTTAGAGAGGACTGTGCAGCTGTAACTGTATGACCACACAGTTCTCTCTATGATGGTAGAGATGAGTGCAGGGAGGGGATAGAGATGAGTGCAGGGAGGGGATAGAGAGGACTGTGCAGCTGTAACTGTATGACCACATAGTTCTCTCTATGATCATAGATGAGTGCAGGGAGGGGATAGAGAGGACTGTGCAGCTGTAACTGTATGACCACATAGTTCTCTCTATAATGATAGAGATGAGTGCAGGGAGGGTATAGAGAGGACTGTGCAGCTGTAACTGTATGACCACATAGTTCTCTCTATGATGATAGAGATGAGTGCAGGGAGGGTATAGAAAGGACTGTGCAGCTGTAACTGTATGACCACACAGTTCTCTCTATGATCATAGAGATGAGTGCAGGGAGGGGATAGAGAGGACTGTGCAGCTGTAACTGTATGACCACACAGTTCTCTCTATGATCATAGAGATGAGTGCAGGGAGGGGATAGAGAGGACTGTGCAGCTGTAACTGTATGACCACACAGTTCTCTCTATGATCATAGAGATGAGTGCAGGGAGGGGATAGAGAGGACTGTGCAGCTGTAACTGTATGACCACACAGTTCTCTCTATGATCATAGATAAGTGCAGGGAGGGGATAGAGATGACTGTGCAGCTGTATCTGTATGACCACACAGTTCTCTCTATGATCATAGATAAGTGCAGGGAGGGGATAGAGAGGACTGTGCAGCTGTAACTGTATGACCACACAATTTATTTGGATCATAGAGATGAGTGCTGGGAGGGGATAGAGAGGACTGTGCAGCTGTAACTGTATGACCACAGAGTTGAGTGCAGGGAGGGGATAGAGAGGACTGTGCAGCTGTATCTGTATAGTACCTCTTCTAGAGCCCACCCATCCATGTAATAATTGGACAGCCCATTGATCTCAGTAGGAACTATGTCCCCCTTTATGTTTCCCATGATGGCCGTGCAGAGAGATGGAGCCGTTGCTGTGAGATTCCCTGACAGATTACAGCTGATCTCTGGGGGTCCTAACATTAGGGGGTCCCCTGTAGCCTATGAGCACCTGTTCACATCAGTCATTCTCTTCCTTAGCCTCGCTGAGCAGACATGGCCCAGGAAAGTCCGCTGACGCCATCTCTGTGTGATCTCTGCCTCTGTGTACTTGTGGCGGCGGGTCTTCCCCCTCTTGGGTGGCTCAGACAAGAATCCTGGGCCGCTCTCCAGTTCTTCCTCTGTTTTTCTTCCCTCGTTGATTTTCTTCTGCATTTAATTAAATTATTATTTTTTAATACCTCGCGGTGCTCCCGGCCAATTCACAGACTTCTAAGAAGACGAGGTCACATGTTCTGGAACTTTTTTTTTTTTTGACTATTGCCAAAGTCCTGGGCAGTGCCGGTCGCCCCGCGGGTTACTGGGGGATTCTGTGACCTTATTAGGTGAAAAGTACGACCGATCCCGGGGGCCGTGGAAGACGCTGGTAGTGACAGGTTTATATGCAAGTCATTATGAAAGTACATAAAGTACATAATGGGGCAATTACCGTATTCATCAGTCACAGACCCGGGGACTGTTCTCACCGCCGGGATATAGGAGCGGAGCGCAGAGAGGGATATAGGAGCGGAGCGCAGAGAGGGATAGAGGAGCGGAGCGCAGAGAGGGATATAGGAGCGGAGCGCAGAGAGGGATAGAGGAGCGGAGCGCAGAGAGGGATATAGGAGCGGAGCGCAGAGAGGGATAGAGGAGCGGAGCGCAGAGAGGGATATAGGAGCGGAGTGCAGAGAGGGATAGAGGAGCGGAGCGCAGAGAGGGATAGAGGAGCAGAGAGGGATATAGGAGCGGAGTGCAGAGAGGGATATAGGAGCGGAGCGCAGAGAGGGATAGAGGAGCGGAGCGCAGAGAGGGATATAGGAGCAGGGGCGCAGAGAGGGATATAGGAGCGGAGCGCAGAGAGGGATAGAGGAGCAGAGAGGGATATAGGAGCAGAGCGCAGAGAGGGATAGAGGAGCGGAGCGCAGAGAGGGATAGAGGAGCGGAGCGCAGAGAGGGATAGAGGAGCAGAGAGGGATATAGGAGCGGAGCGCAGAGAGGGATAGAGGAGCGGAGCGCAGAGGGATATAGGAGCTGAGCGCAGAGAGGGATAGAGGAGCGGAGAGCAAAGAGGGATAGAGGAGCGGAGCGCAGAGAGGGATAGAGGAGCGGAGCGCAGAGAGGGAAATAGGAGCGGAGCGTGCAGAGAGGGATAGAGGAGCGGAGCGTGCAGAGAGGGATATAGGAGCGGAGCATAGAGAGGGATAGAGGAGCGGAGCGCAGAGAGGGATATAGGAGTGGAGCGCAGAGAGGGATATAGGAGCAGGGGCGCAGAGAGGGATAGAGGAGCAGGGGCGCAGAGAGGGATATAGGAGCGGAGCGCAGAGAGGGATATAGGAGCGGAGCGCAGAGAGGGATAGAGGAGCGGAGCATAGAGAGGGATAGAGGAGCGGAGCGCAGAGAGGGATAGAGGAGCGGAGCGCAGAGAGGGATACAGGAGCGGAGCGCAGAGAGGGATAGAGGAGCGGAGCGCAGAGAGGGATAGAGGAGCGGAGCCCAGAGAGGGATATAGGAGCGGAGCGCAGAGAGGGATATAGTAACGGAGCGCAGAGAGGGATATAGGAGCGGAGCATAGAGAGGAGCAGAGCGTGCAGAGAGGGATAGAGGAGCGGAGCGCAGAGAGGGATATAGGAGCGGAGCGCAGAGAGGGATAGAGGAGCGGAGCGCAGAGAGGGATAGAGGAGCGGAGCGCAGAGAGGGATAGAGGAGCGGAGCGCAGAGAGGGATATAGGAGCGGAGCGCAGAGAGGGATATAGGAGCGGAGCGCAGAGAGGGATAGAGGAGCGGAGTGCAGAGAGGGATATAGGAGCGGAGCGCAGAGAGGGATATAGGAGCGGAGCGCAGAGAGGGATAGAGGAGCGGAGTGCAGAGAGGGATATAGGAGCGGAGCGCAGAGAGGGATATAGGAGCAGGGGCGCAGAGAGGGATATAGGAGCGGAGCGCAGAGAGGGATAGAGGAGCGGAGCGCAGAGAGGGATAGAGGAGCGGAGCGCAGAGAGGGATAGAGGAGCGGAGCGCAGAGAGGGATAGAGGAGCGGAGCGCAGAGAGGGATAGAGGAGCGGAGCGCAGAGAGGGATAGAGGAGCAGAGCGCAGAGAGGGATAGAGGAGCGGAGCGCAGAGAGGGATAGAGGAGCGGAGCGCAGAGAGGGATAGAGGAGCGGAGCGCAGAGAGGGATAGAGGAGCGGAGCGCAGAGAGGGATAGAGGAGCAGAGCGCAGAGAGGGATAGAGGAGCGGAGCATAGAGAGGGATAGAGGAGCGGAGCGTGCAGAGAGGGATAGAGGAGCGGAGCGCAGAGAGGGATATAGGAGCGGAGCGCAGAGAGGGATATAGGAGCGGAGCGCAGAGAGGGATAGAGGAGCGGAGGGCAAAGAGGGATAGAGGAGCGGAGCGAGGGATATAGGAGCGGAGCGCAGAGAGGGATAGAGGAGCGGAGAGCAAAGAGGGATAGAGGAGCGGAGCGCAGAGAGGGATATAGGAGCAGAGCGCAGAGAGGGATAGAGGAGCGGAGCGCAGAGAGGGATAGAGGAGCGGAGCGCAGAGAGGGATATAGGAGCGGAGCGCAGAGAGGGATAGAGGAGCGGAGCGCAGAGGGATATAGGAGCAGAGCGCAGAGAGGGATATAGGAGCCGAGCGCAGAGAGGGATATAGGAGCGGAGCGCAGAGAGGGATAGAGGAGCGGAGCGCAGAGAGGGATAGAGGAGCGGAGCGCAGAGAGGGATATAGGAGCGGAGCGCAGAGAGGGATATAGGAGCGGAGCGCAGAGAGGGATATAGGAGCGGAGCGAGGGATATAGGAGCAGAGCGCAGAGAGGGATAAAGGAGCGGAGCATAGAGAGGGATAGAGGAGCGGAGCGCAGAGAGGGATAGAGGAGCGGAGCCCAGAGAGGGATATAGGAGCGGAGCGCAGAGAGGGATATAGGAACGGAGCGCAGAGAGGGATATAGGAGCGGAGCATAGAGAGGGATAGAGGAGCGGAGCGTGCAGAGAGGGATATAGGAGCGGAGCGCAGAGAGGGATATAGGAGCGGAGCGCAGAGAGGGATATAGGAGCGGAGCGCAGAGAGGAATAGAGGAGCGGAGCGCAGAGAGGGATATAGAAGCGGAGCGCAGAGAGGGATATAGGAGCGGAGCGCAGAGAGGGATAAAGGAGCGGAGTGCAGAGAGGGATATAGGAGCGGAGCGCAGAGAGGGATAAAGGAGCGGAGCATAGAGAGGGATATAGGAGCGGAGCGTGCAGAGAGGGATATAGGAGCGGAGCATAGAGAGGGATAGAGGAGCGGAGCGCAGAGAGGGATAGAGGAGCGGAGCGCAGAGAGGGATATAGGAGCGGAGCGCAGAGAGGGATATAGGAGCGGAGCATAGAGAGGGATATAGGAGCGGAGCGCAGAGAGGGATAAAGGAGCGGAGCATAGAGAGGGATATAGGAGCGGAGTGCAGAGAGGGATATAGGAACGGAGCGCAGAGAGGCATATAGGAACGGAGCGCAGAGAGGGATAAAGGAGCGGAGCATAGAGAGGGATATAGGAGCGGAGTGCAGAGAGGGATATAGGAGCGGAGCGTGCAGAGAGGGATATAGGAGCGGAGCGCAGAGAGGGATATAGGAGCCGAGCGCAGAGAGGGATATAGGAGCGGAGCGTGCAGAGAGGGATAGAGGAGCGGAGCGCAGAGAGGGATATAGGAGCGGAGCGCAGAGAGGGATATAGGAGCGGGGGCGCAGAGAGGGATATAGGAGCGGAGCGCAGAGAGGGATAGAGGAGCGGAGTGCAGAGAGGGATATAGGAGCGGAGCGCAGAGAGGGATATAGGAGCGGAGCGCAGAGAGGGATATAGGAGCAGGGGCGCAGAGAGGGATATAGGAGCGGAGCGCAGAGAGGGATATAGGAGCGGAGCGTGCAGAGAGGGATATAGGAGCGGAGCGCAGAGAGGGATATAGGAGCGGAGCGCAGAGAGGGATATAGGAGCGGAGCGCAGTGTTACTGGCAGAGATGGAAAAAGATGTCGAGGATAAAGCTTCACATTAATAGGACAAAGGCAAAACAGGCAGCTGCTTTTGGACACATGTATGAAGGGGCTCCTGCTTCTGAGGGTGTACTATAGAGATATAGGGGAGCAGGACCCCCTCTTCTGTGTATATACAGTGTATGGAGACACCATAGCAGCTAGTCTCCTGCTTCTGAGGGTGTACTATAGAGATATAGGGGAGCAGGACCCCCTCTTCTGTATATACAGTGTATGGAGACACCATAGCAGCTAGTCTCCTGCTTCTGAGGGTGTACTATAGAGATATAGGGGAGCAGGACCCCCTCTTCTGTGTATATACAGTGTATGGAGACACCATAGCAGCTAGTCTCCTGCTTCTGAGGGTGTACTATAGAGATATAGGGGAGCAGGACCCCCTCTTCTGTGTATATACAGTGTATGGAGACATAACAGCTAGTCTCCTGCTTCTGAGGGTGTACTATAGAGATATAGGGGAGCAGGACCCCCTCTTCTGTATATATATACAGTGTATGGAGACACCATAGCAGCTAGTCTCCTGCTTCTGAGGGTGTACTATAGAGATATAGGGGGGCAGGACCCCCTCTTCTGTGTATATATACACTGTATGGAGACATAGCAGCTAGTCTCCTGCTTCTGAGGGTGTACTATAGAGATATAGGGAAACAGGACCACCTCTTCTGTGTATATACAGTGTATGGAGACATAGCAGCTAGTCTCCTGCTTCTCAGGGTGTACTATAGAGATATAGGGGAGCAGGACCCCCTCTTCTGTATATATATACAGTGTATGGAGACACCATAGCAGCTAGTCTCCTGCTTCTGAGGGTGTACTATAGAGATATAGGGGGGCAGGACCCCCTCTTCTGTGTATATATACAGTGTATGGAGACACCATAGCAGCTAGTCTCCTGCTTCTGAGGGTGTACTATAGAGATATAGGGGGGCAGGACCCCCTCTTCTGTGTATATATACAGTGTATGGAGACACCATAGCAGCTAGTCTCCTGCTTCTGAGGGTGTACTATAGAGATATAGGGAAACAGGACCCCCTATGCTGTGTATATACAGTGTATGGAGACATCACAGTAGATGTAAGTCAGTGTGGTTGGGGTCAGGTGTCACACGTGCCTAGTGGACGCAGATATTGGTCATAGCTGCCTGATTCCCAGTAGACCCCCCCCCCCCCCCATGACGTCCATATGACCCAATAGGGGACATAGACAGGGGGTGCCATGATGAGAGCCCCTCTCATCTGTATCCTTTATCTGTGTAATGATGTGTTTGTGTATACAGGGGCACAGACCGTGTCACCCCCTTCCTGCGCTCATCTCTGGGGTGTATCGCTGATAATTATACAGATCAGTGCAGGCGGCTGCTCAAAGCTGAGGCGGCTGCTGGCACTGCGGCTCCCGGACACCTAAATAGCTGGCTGCCGGCTGCCAGGACGGGCTAATTAGCGGCGCTGGCTGGTAATTGCAGGCAGCGGCCTGACAGGGGAGCCGCCATAATGGGAGGTTTTAGGTTTCATTGAACAGAAGGCGTAAATCTCAGCGTATCATGGCAGCCGTCCCCCATGTAAATATCTATAATTGTATTTACATCAGCGCGACCGTGCGCACAATGACACCGCAGAGCAGCCGAATACATGGAGGAATAGATACATACCAGGGATCCGAAATGTGTCATCGAACCATTATATACAAAGCCACCGGGAGGGGTATAATTATATCTCTACAGCTGCTAGAAGATAGGCGACTACTCATATATAACGATATGTAGCATGGCGGTATAACCTGGGTATCCCCTGTATAGTATATATGTACAGCCGGTATAACCTGGGTATCCCCTGTATAGTATATATGTACAGCCGGTATAACCTTGATATCCCCTGTATAGTATATATGTATATATATACAGCTGGTATGACCTGGGTATATACTGTATATAATTATATATGTACAACAGGTATAACCTGGGGATCTCCTGTATATAATTATATATGTACAGCTGGTATAACCTGGGGATCTCCTGTATATAATTATATATGTACAGCTGGTATAACCTGGGGATCTCCTGTATATAATTATATATGTACAGCTGGTATAACCTGGGGATCTCCTGTATATAATTATATATGTACAACAGGTAAAACCTGGGGATCTCCTGTTTATAAGTATGTACAGCTGGTATAACCCAGGTATCTCCTGTATATGATATATGTACAGCCGGTATAACCTGGGTATCCCCTGTATAGTATATATGTACAGCTGGTATAACCTGGGTATCTCCTATATAGTATATATGTACAGCTGGTATAATCTGGGTCTATACTGTATATAGTAATAAATGTACAGCTGGTATAACCTGGGTATCTCCTGTATATAATTATATATGTACAGCTGGTATAACCTGGGTATCTTCTGTATATAATATATATGTACAGCTGGTATAACCTGGGGATCTCCTGTATATAACTATATATGTACAGCTGGTATAACCTGAGGACCTCCTGTATATAATTATATGTGTACAGCTGGTATAACCTAGGTAACTCTTGTGTATATTTATATATGTACAGCTGGTATAACCTGGGTATCTCCTGTATATAATTATATATGTACAGCTGGTATAACCTGGGTATCTCCTGTATATAATTATATATGTACAGCTGGTATAAGCTGGGTATCTCCTGTATATAATTATATATGTACAGCTGGTATAACCTGGGGATCTCCTGTATATAATTATATATGCACAGCTGGTATAACCTGGGGATCTCCTGTATATAATAAATATGTACAGCTGGTATAACCTGGGTCTATAATGTATATAATTATATATGTACAGCTGGTATAACCTGGGGATCTCCTGTATATAATGATATATGGACAGCTGGTATAACCTGGGTATATACTGTTTATAATTGGTATAACCTGGGTATGATATATATAACCTTTATCTCTGGGTCACGCTGTACATTCCAGGATATTGGCCCCATTGTCTGCAGCCAGGCGGCCGTCCCTGGCATCTATCATACGCGGCGGTGGTGGTGGCAGGTGAGTGGCAGAGAGGCGCGATCCGTCCAATGTCTCCGCGGGAGCTGAGGTGTCTGGAGGAATGCGGAGAGATTACCTGAGTGTATAGAAGGTGTGTAATGACTGAGCGCCCGCCAGATAAGCCGTCTCCCTGGGATCAGCGCTCGCAGCTTTTACACGGGGAGGAGATGTTTACACCTGCTGGGCCGTTGCAGATTATTACCTTGTTCTTTGTACGGTGACATCACCGACGGTTGGGAGATGTCAACAGAGGATCCGGCGGCTGCCAGACAAGTGATTTGTGTTCTGGCTCAAAGTTCAGACTCATCTGCGCTATTCAATTAAAGTGGATTCCCAACCTCCCGACCTTTATATGTCGATGCAATAAGCTGCCGTCTATAATAAAGCATTAGGCCTGATTAAAAGGGGAAGAAAGCCATCACCATGATGCCGTATGGCCTGCGAGTATGGAGACCAGTGCTGCTGAGGGGACCCAATCACTGGTCACAATGCTGGGGGCATCCAGTCATAAAACAATGGCATACTGGGTAATAGGATAAGGTAGAGATCAGTCCTTGATTCTTATGTTGTTGTGTTACCATCAGATCCTTAAAGGGGTACTCTGGTGGAATGTTCTTCCCAAATCAATAGAAAGTTATATAGATTTGTAAATTACTCCAATGTAAAAGTCTTCCAGTACTTATCAGCTGCTGTATATCCTGTAGGACAGTTCTTCTTAATTCCAGTCCTCAGGCCTCACCAACAGGTCATGATTTGAGGATTTCCTTAGTATTTCACAGGTGATATAATTATACTCAGTGCATCGGGTATTATCACAGGTGTCCTTTGTATAAGATAGCCTCAAAACATGACCTGTTGGTGAGGCCTGAGGACTGGAATTGAGAAGCACTGCTGTAGGAAGTGGTGTATTCTTTCCAGTCTGACACAGTGCTCTCTGCTGCCACCTCTGTCCATGTCAGGAACTGTCCAGAGCAGGAGAGGTTTTCTATGGGGATTTGTTGCTGCTCTGCACAGTTCCTGACATGGACAGAGGTGGCAGCAGAGAGCACTGTGTCAGACTGGAGAGAATACACCACTTCCTGCAGGACACACAGCAGCTGATAAGTACTGGAAGACTGGAGATTTTTAAATAAAAGTAAATTACCAGTTGATTTGAGAAGAAAACAAAATCGCCAGAGTACCCCCTTTAAGGGATACTCATATATAGTTGTCATTTCTAGTATAGCCATTAAGGAGCGGTAGATGGGGATACCTATTTAAGAGTGAATTGAGAGGTGGTCACCTGTGTTTAGGAAGTCAAGGAAGCCGTAATGGCTTGGGTGGTAATACCCCTTTAAGCCAAGGCGCAAACATAGTAAAATATTGTTATTAGTAGTAGTAGTATAGGGGGCCCGATAATAATATATTTTTTTATAGGGCCTTATCCTGACGATTGTTCCCACCATCACATTGTATTGGATCTAGAGCCAGTGTGTGTGTTCTTCTTACTTCTGTGTGCCATGAGGAGGCTGCCATGACTGCCTGTGGTCTGTGGGAGTGCAGGTACTTACAGGACGCTACACTGCCTATAAGGTAGGGAGAGCAGGTAACCTGAGCTAAACTCATCTCATATAGTCTATTATAGGCACTCATATCCTACAGCTTGTTATAGTTGTCACTGATCATGTCTAAGAGATTCATGGATGTATGGGAACTTTTACAGGCAATGCAACATGGGAAAAGTATGCAAATTAGCTGAAGGAACTGACTTATACTAGCCAATCCAATGCCCCCTCCTCTCCTGCGGATGCTTCTTCATCAGGACAGAGCGGGGCACTGGTTGGCTAGACAAACAGTATTGCAAGAATATACTGATAATTTGGCCACTAGGTGGCGCTGCTCTATAGCTCAATAAGCAATGCAGTCTCTTCTTCCAGGCGTCTGCTGGTTTATGTTTTCTCCAGTTTTTAAGGTAAATTCTCCAGAATAAGAGGAAAGCCCCTGATATTCAGTGATGAGTGGTGATCCCGGACCCCATTAAAGCGACCCCAGGGCTCAGTAACAGATAAAGAGAAGAGATTCACACAATGTAGAACAATCTAATGTCATCCCATAAACACTAATGGGCTGAGAAGACGCCGGGGAATTCACAGGGATCATAAATAACAATAAGGGAGCGAGGAAGAGTCTCTGTCAGGGCTAAGAGAGTCACCGATCGATCCGCCCTGACATACACCGCTCCACTTTAATTATTCTCAGTCAGGCTTAATTAACTTCCCAACAGTATATGTGATGGTATACAGAGGGACAAGGGTGTATACATCATATCACATAATAGTATATAGTATAATAACATCATATAGTAAGATACAGTATATGGGGTGTTATATGGAGGGACAAGGGTGTATACATCATATCACATAATAGTATATAGTATAACATCATACAGTAAGATACAGTATATGTGATGGTATACAGAGGGATAAGGGTGTATACATCATATCACATTGTAGTATATAGTAAGACAGTATATGGGGTGTTATATGGAGGGACAAGGGTGTATACATCATATCACATAATAGTATATAGTATAATAACATCATATAGTAAGATACAGTATATGTAATGTAATGTATGTACACAGTGACCCCACCAGCAGAATAGTGAGTGCAGCTCTGCAGTATAAGGCTATGGTCACACGTAGTATGAGACCGGCCGCTCATGACCCGGCTGGTCTCAGAAAAGATTATACTGCAGTACTGGTTGGAGGATCTTTAGCGCCGCTGATTCAGGCGCATCTGTGCGTGTCCGCATCAGAACTCCCCACTGCACACTGGAGCGTCAGCCGGAGCCGCTTGCTCCATAGCGTGTACTGACAGGGTTTTCTGCGGCTGCTATTCACTGAATAGCGGCTGCACAAAACTTACATGTATACCATCTGTATACACTCTGGCCGGGATTCCCTCAACCTGCAGCATTATGTAAGTACCGCAGAAATCATGGTCGTTGTAACAACGGCCATGATTTCTGTGGAACTTACGTAGTGTGAACATGGCCTAATACAGGATGTAACTCAGGATCAATACAGGATCAGTAATGTAATGTAAGTACACAGTGACCCCACCAGCAGAATAGTGAGTGCAGCTCTGGAGTATAATACCGGAGCAGTAGTATATGTACACATAGACCCTGCAGTAACACAGGACTGGCTTGCTTCTACAATCTGTTTGCTGTCACATTAATACTCCATCTTTTGCAGGACATTTAGCGTTGCCTAATCCAAGCGATGGAGATTAGCTAAAACCTTCCCCAAATCGATATAAACAGGCGGTAATGGCGGTGTGTATAATGGAGGGGGCCGCTCTCTGACCTTTATACGCTTATTAAAGGGATTTGTTATATGTGTCTCTCCTTGTATGGGAGTGGGATATAAATAGCAG